>NW_007726515.1:388667-539215 GCF_000696425.1 Galeopterus variegatus
TTTTTTTTTTGGGGGGGGGGGGGGGTTAGTAATTAACGGAAAATAATATTGGATGGGTAGGATGGTCAGAGATTACAGAAAATTATGAAAACTAGATGAGGAGCCATTTGATTAGAAAATGGCTTTTTGGGGCCAGCCCGGTGGCGCACTGCTACAGTGTGCCGCTTGGGAGTGCGGCGGTGCTCCCGCCGAGGGTTCGGATCCCACATGCAGACCGGCCGCTCACTGGCTGAGCGAGGTGTGGACGCAACACCAAGGGTTGCGATCCCGTTGCTGGTCCCGGTCCGGTGCGGGCGCGACACTGAGGGTTGCGATCCGCTGCCGGTCACGAAAAAAGACAAAAAGGAAAAAAAAAAAAAAGAAAAAAAAAGAAAATGGCTTTTTGTTCTAGTTACAGTAAAACATTCATCGTACATAATTAGGTTTTTTCCATCTAACAGTTATGTATGTTAAATGAAATAAAATAGTCTGTGAAAGCATTTAGCAGACTGCCTGGGCACATAGTAGTCACCCAAAAAATGTGAATAGAATCTGGATCTTCTAATGGACTTATAAACTCTTTGTACTCTGGGTAAGATAGAAAAGGGATGCTCTGATAGCGCTGTCCAATAGAAATACAATGTGAGCCACAAATATAATTTAAAAATTTCTAATAACCACATTAACAGCTAAAAATAAACAGGTGAAATTAATTTTAATGTTTTCTTCTTAAGCCCAGTATGTATTAATGAGATATTTTATATTTTTTGGTACTATGTCTTCAAACTCTGTTATGTACTTTATACTTATAGTACATCTCATTTCATGTGCTTAATAGACACTATGGCTAGCAGCTACTGTACTGGACACCATAGCTCCTTATTTTTATAGCATGGAATCTGGTGTCAAATGACCAGATTTGAACCCTGTCATTCTATTTCTTAGCTATCTGAGTGAAGACCAGTTACATAACCTCTCTGTGCATTAGCTTCCTGATGTATAAAATGAGAAAAGTAATAGTATCTACCTGAAAGTTATTGTGAGAGTTAAATGAGATAATATATGTGAAGCATGTAACTTGGTATCTGGTAAGTAGTAAGTGAAAAGAAATGTTTATTTTAATTAATTCCATCACACTGTTATTGTCATTAAGTAGCAACCATCCCTTAGTTTCTGTGTCGTCTTCTTGAAAATATTTGATTATCCCCACCTAAATATTACCACTTAAAATTCTAAACCAATCACTAAATAGCAAAGAAAGACTGAGCTGGGAGAAAAAAGGTTGTGAGTGGTATATGCTTGACATTATAGACTACTATTACTACTATTGGTATTCCCCTATGGGGTGCAGATAAATTATTTTAATTTGCTGTAATAGTTAACAGACTTATTGGGACTTTTGACTTTTTGAACCTAGCATCATTATAGATGCTTCCTCAATAAAATTCATGTCTAAGCTAAGTAATAGTTTCTTTACCAACATTGAAATACAGAAAGCATTCACTGTCTTACGACCCACCCCCCACCCCCCTGCTTTGAATCTCAAGATTGCATTCTCAGCTGTTTAGGGCCAAGATTTAATTGTCAATATTGTTTTCTTCTATTTAAACCCTTACAGGAAAGTGCACAAAACAAAAAAGTATAGAGATTTATATACTCTTATGTAACTATAATGTAGATAGAAACGTAAAACATTGCCAACTCCCCAGAAGGTCTCCGTACCCCTCCCAATGTATCCCAATGCTCATGCTAATTACTTTCTAGCTTTTCTGTATAGTTTTAACAACTGTGTAGCCCTGATCATGGTAGTTTAGTTTTGCCTGTTTTTGAGTTTTGTATGAGTGCAATTACACATATAATTCTTCATTCAACATATTGTGAGATTCATCCATGTTCTTGCATGTAGCAGCAGGTCATTCATTTTCATGGTTGTATGGTATTTCATTGTATGAATGTGCTATAGTTTATGTATTCTGTGGTAGATGGACAGCTGGATTCTTTTTTTGCAGTTTGGGGTTATTATAAACAGTACTATTATGAAAATTTTTATGCATATAAACATGCATTTCTGTAAAACACAATGAAAGAATTGCTTGTTCATAGAGAATGCAGTCTTGAACTTTCATAGATAGTGCCAAACTTTCCAAAGTGGTTCTACCAGTTGATGTTTCCATCATTGGTGGATGAGAGTTTCCATTGCTGTACATCCTTGAGAAACGAAAATGGCCATTTTTTACAATTTTAGTCATTCTGGTAGGTGTATAAAGATATTTCATTGTGGTTTTACCATTTCTTTTTCCTGCTAAGAAACATTTAGGAAGAAGTTTCTGAAAATATTAACTAAGATGAATCCTTTGGTTTTCAATTTTCCATGCTGTCCCTGTCTTTCAATACCACAATCAAGTGTTGATGACACTTTTTAGAAAAAGCATTTTAAATTTTAATTGGATGCATGAAAGCAATTAATTTGGGATATTGCCCAAGATTCTTTCTCTATACTTTTTATTGGCTTATCTAAAAAACAGATGTATTATTTCTCTTTATTAAGCTGCTATGCCAGGAATCATAACCATTCCTGAAATAAGAGGTTTGGTCTGTGGTTTGTGGAGTTGGATTTAATGAGTAACTCTTTCTAATTCCTCTGGAATTGAGCTGTTTTTCTTTGTTACTTTTTTTTTTTTTTTTTTTTTATGAAGTAGTGCCATGGTAACTGATCTGATTAACAATGAATGGCTGGTTACTGTTGACTGAAGTAAAACAGACTTTTAACAGCTCATGGGTAATGTTCTGAAAGGTAAAGTGACACAAGATAAATGTCTGTGTTTCACTCTGAAAATAGCAAAAGGTATATGGAACCAAAAGTTAATTGACTCTTAAATTTAATCCCGCTTTGAAAATGCTTTGGCATGATGAAAATTGTACTGTGATTTCTTTTTGCACAAGTAATACTAAGAATAGAAAATAATTAAGGAGATAATGCTTTGAAGATTGTAAATGCTGATTAAATTTTATGGATAAGCTCAAAGTGTGTGTATGCATTTTTTTTTTAAAGTCTTATGTACACTGAAAAGAGAATTATGGGATTTTTTTCTGCATAATTGAGTGTCCAAAATTACAAGTTTTGTACCTGTTTATAAGTGTTAAAAACAATTATGTTGTTTCATTCTCTAGTTTGATTGAAAAAAATGTAAATTTCTAAAATGTTTTTTAAATAGGATATTTTAACCTGAGATTTTTGTCCCATTAATAGTCATTTAGTGGTAGAAGGATTTTAAGCTGAAAAGTTTTAAGTACTTTAAAAGGATTGATGTAAACTTCATCTGAAAACAATTATAATTTAAAGTTGGAAGGCAAATAGTTAAAATGTAAAATCTGGTCCCACCAAAAATAAAGAAAAAAATATTTTTCTTTCTACACGTATGGTTATTTTTGATGTTTAATAGGAATGAATCTTGCACCAATTGTGGCTTACTCTTTCTTGTGCTGGGTTTAGAGCTTGGGATATATTTGGTTGCACAGCTTTTGAGTTAAAATTAAGTATAGAGTTAAAAGACTCTATACTTCCTATGTAGAGTCACAAATTGTGTTTTCTGGTACTTTGGGGTTTAAACAGGACTTGAAATATTTCTGGAAAAGGTAATGAATTTTATTTTTGGAAAAATGATGGAATAGAAATTTGGATGAATGAAAGCCAAGGAGATTTCTGGTTTCTTTTTATAAAAGCTAAATGTCTCACAAATTTTGCAGATTGAGAATCAAAATAAGAAAAATCTGTTTATATTTTAATCTTTGCTCTTTCATGCTTGTGACAAATTTTGAGGTATATTGATTGTTTGCTACAATGTAGTCACATATGTAAGCAAGTAAAGTATTTGAAAATTTAATGTTAACGGTTGAATTCTTTATAATAATATGTGAGGATATTCACACCCAAATTCAGAATGCCGTGTGTTGCTAAGAGATAGCCTGTCTTAGTATGGCCAGATTAACCATTTCCAAAGTATTTAAACTTTTTCAGCCTTTTAAAATCATTGGGGCAGTTATTTTTGACCCTCAAATAACCAGAGTAAACATCAGGGACCTAAATCTCATCTTTCTTGGCTGTTTAGTTTTTTAAACCGGCCGTACAGCCTGAACAACTCGTAAATATGTTCTTGAATTGTTTTAATTGATCAGCTTACCTGAGAGATCAGCCCGAGACAACATTTTATGTTAATAATTCAGTTGATTTGCGTTAATTTACCAGTTCTCTCAATTTGGGCAAGACCACTTGCAAATAAACTGCTCTGTTTTAAAGTAGCTTTGATATATGCTGATTTTACCATAAGCAGTAACTAATCGAACTCTAGTTATTATATATTCAAAAGCCCTTTTAATCTAAAGTTAAGTTTAATCCCTTTTTAAATTAAAAATAAATTCTGCTTTATAGCACTTTCTCCTCTGCTTGGTAGAATTAGTTAAACAATGGATACACTTAGAGAGTCTTGTCAGATTATATCCCATTAATTTATTATTTTCTTTTTAGGTCCTAATAGTCTAAATAAAGACTAGGGGGGAAAAAACTATAAAGTGAAATGTGGTGGCAGTGATAAGAATATCAGTTTCTGAACTTTTCACCTTTTACTTTTAAGATAAAGATACAGATATCACCATGAAGGGGAATGTGGATGACTTTGGCCTGCGAGATACCTTGAGTGTCGCATCAACTGATTCGTTTGCTTCAGCAGCAGAGGTAGGACACATATATTCCTAATGAAGATTTCTCTTTCATTTTTAGCTGGACAGTATAGTTTTGCCATTGTGCTGTAATTCAGTTTGGTCACTATTTTTTTAGCATCTACCATGTGGTAAATACCTGTATACAAAGATGAATATATACAAAAATGAATATACAAAGATGAAGAGAGCTTGTAGTCTCTTTAAGGAGGTGGACATGTAGACACATTTTTTTTTTGTGGCTGGCTGGTAGGTAAACACATTTTAGATGGGCATTTTCATATGCTGTAGATTATGAGTGAGGCATATAAATTAGTATCTGAATGTAATTTTTCAGCTTATATCAAGAGTCTTAAAAATGTTCAGGTTCTTTAGTTTAGAAATCATACTTCTAGATATTTGTTCCAAAGAAGTAATCAGATTCAAAAATTTATATATAAAAATATTGACTGTGGCATTTTAATAACGATGAAAAACTGAAAAGAGTCTAATTATGGATATACCTTAATTTGGAATATTATTGTACCATTAACATGTTTCCAATAATTTTTAATAACATGGGAATGAACGTCTGTTAAGTGAAATGAGTAATATATAAAGTTTTATGTAGAGGGTATGACTGTAATTTTGTAGAAAGAAACAAAGAAACACATATACAGTATGTGTTTTGAAGTACTTGGGTACTTCAAAAAGTTCATGGAAAAATAGAATTAAAAGATAATACAAATATTTCCATGAACTTTTTTTAACATGTACTTTTACATGTTTGGGGTGTACAGTATGTTGTTTCAATACATGCATATGCTGAACAAATGATTCACTTAGGGTAAATAGCATAGTCCATGAGCTTTTTAAAGTACCCTCATATGTAGGCAGAGGAAAAAAGCCTAGACATAAATACACTAATGTGTAAATAGTAGTGACCACTGGATTATAAATCTATGGGTAATTTGTTTTTTAATGAGATTTGAGTTTTGTACAAAAGGAGACTGCTTGCAAAGAAATCATCTTTTCTTTCTTTTTTTTTTTTTTATTTAACACAACTTTAAAAATCACATATGGCCAATTTTATCTAAGAATATTTGTATTTTTATGGTAGATTTTGGATATTAGATGCTTTTTTTTTTTTTTTTTTTTTTTTTGGTAGCTGGCCAGTACGAGGATCTGTCTTTTTTTTTTATATAGATAGTATTATGCATCTGTAACTGATGTGTAAATTTATTCTCTCATGTGGAATGCTTTAAGTATCTCAATTCCCTGTACCCTAGACTTTGATTCTGCGTTTTTAAAAGCTTTACTGATCCATAATCTCTTTTATCTTTTTCAGACTTTCCTGTCTGTGCATATTTTAGCTATCACTTAACTGTATCATCTCCTGAATTGTTTATATTCTAAAAAATAGTTTTGTATTTATAAGTTTGCAATAGACTATATCCACTTGTTCTATGTGAAAGTTGTTTCCTCTTCCTTTTACTATTTGATACAGACATGTTTGTTTATCTTTATGTTACATAGACACTTATGTCCTAGATGGTGTGTAAGGAGAAGAATTGTTATTAACTTTGCTTTTTTTTCATGCTGTGAGGAACAATATACCTAATTGCTCTAAAGTTTCTTTCTAACATGTAACTTTAAAAAATATTTTTCCAGGGCCGGCCCGGTGGCGCACTGGATAGGTGCGCCGCTTGGGAAGCGCGGCGGCGCTCCCGCCCGAGGGTTCGGATCCCACATACAGACCGGTTCCCGCTCACTGGCTGAGCAAGGCGCGGGAGCAGCACCGAGGGTTGCAATCCCGTTGCCGGTCCCCGGTCCGGTACGGGGGCAACACTGAGGGTTGCGATCCGTTGCCGGACACGGAAAAAGATAAAAGACAAAAAAAAAAAAAAAAAAAAATTTTCCAGGTGTTCATTATACTCACTTTAAATTTGTTGTTTGATAAGGTCTAATAAATGTTTTAAAATCCTCATGGAAAAGAAAACGCATGAATATACAAGAGAAGGATTCAGTATCCAAGAAACATCCTAGGAGTGCTTCTAGGGTATAAACGTATGATCTCAGAATGTGAATGTTCCAAGATGAATTCTTTTATGTAATAAGAAATGTTTGTTAAATTATTTTTAACTGCATTTACTAAGTGCAAAGCACTTAAATTAGGGAAAACCATTTTAATGGAAAAAGTTATTAAGAAATTTAGATCAGAACTCTGATAAGTTAATCAGGTTTTGATCATTTGAAAGCTTTATTCAGAATTACCAGAAAGATTTCTTGCCTATTTAGATTAAAACAATTCCTGGCACAGGCTTTTCTCTAAGCTAGGCCAATCATTTGTGAAAGTGATTAACAAGATTTTCCTATATAAGCTTTGCCAAACATTGGTTTGGAACCACACCTGAAAAAATTTTTTTTATAATGTCTTTATTGAGATATAATTCACATGCCATAAAATTCACCCATTTAAAGTGTACAGTTAGTGGTTTTTAGTATATTGACAGAGTTGTGCAGTCAGCACAACTTTCTAATTCCAGAACATTTTTATTACCACCCAAATAAACTGCTGCCCGTTAGCAGTCACTCCCTATCCCTCACCGCCCAGCCCATGCAACCAATAATCTACATTCTGACTCTATGGATTTGCATTATTTTGGACATTTCATATAAATGGAATTATACAATATGTGATATTTTGTGTTTGGCTTCTTTCACCTAGCATATTTTTCTTTCAAGTTCTAAAAAGTCTTAAATGTTAGGATACCATCACATTGTACTCCTGTTCCATCTGTTAAAGAGATTGTCATTTAATAGGTAGAAACTAATATTGCAGAGTAAGCAATTTTGTATCCGTAGATCCAATTTTTCTTAGAATGCATTTAATATATAAATTGTAGGCTTCTCTTTAAAAATAAAATTTTATTTTTTTAATTCGGATACATTTACTCATACTCTAAACGGAAAGCTCCACCTCCCTGACCTGATGGAATTTGTTTACAGCAATCCAAAAAATACACTAATAATATTATACAAAGTTACAAAGATAAATATTTAGGATAATCATAATCTGGAAAGGGAGTGCTATATCCTATATCAGTCATTTAAATTTTTTCTTCTGTGAAACTATGAAGGCTTGATTGCAGCTAAAAGATTTGCTCCCAAGATAACTCACTCACATGAGTGGCAAGTTGGTGCTTTCTATTGGCAGAAGACCTGAGTTTCTCACCACATCAGGTATTCTATAGGACTATTTGAGTATCTTCACAACATGGCACCTGGCTTCCCCCAGGAGAGGGCAAGGTGGAAGTGATGACTGTTATGACTTATCCTCAGAAATCACATTCTCGTTTTCCCGATATGCTATTGGTTACACAGATTAGCCCTGTTTAGTGTGAGACTGGGTATGAGTAACCAGGATGAAAGAATCACTGAAGACCAGTTGGGAGGGTGGCAATCATAGGTTTATTCCCTTTTTACTTCTTTTCTATTAGTGAGATAGGGGATACAGATAGTTAACAGTTTGCTTTCTTTAACTGTAAATTCTATTTATAATTTTAGGTGATTGATTTGAAAGGAAAATGTCAACATGAGAAAACATGGTCCATATTAAAATGGACCCCGCTTATAGTAGTTTTGGGACTTGACATTTCCTTCATGGTTGTTCAGAGACCCTGGTCCTAAATTAATAGATTACGGCTTTTAAAAATACTACTTCACATTCAGCAAAGGAAAATAAGGCCCAGTTCCTCTTGTACCTTATGGAGGGCAAGAGAAGTAATGTGGGATGTTTGAAATCTTCAGCTCCCAAAACATTGTTTTTACTGGTTGCTTCATCTGTTGGATTTATCTATTTTGTTTGTTTTTGTTGTTGCTGTTGTTATTGACTTGATTGATTTCTTCCATGGTCATTTTATGGTACTTGTGAATATGGGAAATATTCATATAATTATAATATTCATATAATAATAATATTCATATAATATGGCCAGATGATGCTTTCATGCAAACTAATATACTATTACTTTTCTTTTTGAAAATATTAAAATGTGTTTCTCTGAGGGAAGAATAACTTAGAAATATAAGACATTTTGTTTTAGCCAGCAAAAAAAGGACCTCTTTTTTATGGTAAATTGCATATTTCCATAGCTAGGATTAAACTGTATTATTATTATTTTTTTCCTTTTTGTCTTTTTTCGTGACCGGTAATGGGTTTGCAACCCTCGGTGTCGCGCCCGCACTGCGCTCAACCAGTGAGCAGACCGGTCTCTATATGGGATCCAAACAAAGCGCCGCACTCTACCAAGTGCGCCACCAGGCCGGCCCTAAACTGTATTATTGACTTCTGCTTCTGAAGTAACATCTCAGCTCTAGTTAAATGTTGATCTTTTCTGAAACCTTTAAAAAAGTTTTTGGGAAGTTTATCGAAAAATTTGTTCTGTAAGATGTATTCTAAAATGAGAATTTAAACCAATATATATATATATATTTTTTTGTCTTTTTCCGTGTCCGGCAATGGATCGCAACCCTCAGTGTCGCCCCCGTACCGGACCGGGGACCGGCAACGGGATCGCAACCCTCGGTGTTGCTCCCGCGCCTCGCTCAGCCAGTGAGCAGGAACCGGTCTGTATGTGGGATCCGAACCCTCGGTGGGAGCGCCACCGCGCTTCCCAAGCGGCGCACTATAGCAGTGCACCACCGGGCCGGCCCTAAACCAATATTTTAATGAGTTGCTTTTTGCTTTAAAAATTTTAAGATTAATGATTTGAATAAGTGTTTCTGAGATGTCATTGTCTCTTAAGTATAGCTGATGATAGTGTTAGTTTATCATAGTTAAATATGATATATTTTCACAGCTGCAAGCCTATTTTAGGAGGCTTATTTAAACGATCACTTCAGCCAATCCAACAAATAAGCAAGGTAGACCAACAAATCAAAACTTGACTCTGGAATCTCTCGTTTTTGTATTTGTTCACTTCTTATTAGTATAAATTATTCTATGTAGAGACTTTAATTGGAGCCCCAGTTTTCTTCTTAGGATTTTTCTCTTTTAGTAAGAGTACGTGGATCCTATTTGTTTTGACAGTGGTACAAAATTTTAAAACTATTTATTTATAAAGAATTTTCATTCTAAGTTACTTTTTAAAACCTGTTAGGTTTTTTCTTTAACCTCAAAAGACTTTGTCTTTAGCATAACCTATGTTCCTTAAAATATGAGCGGAAATGTTACTTAAAGCAGAGACTATAGGAGTATAATGTCAGACATTGTCATCTCCATATACCTTTTTAAAAAAATTTTTTTACCTCTGGTTTAATAGACATATTTATACTATCTTAAATATTGCTGATGCTGAAACTTCTTATCCCTTAGCTCTTTGCATAAGGCTGTACAGTTCGGTGCTTAAGAGTATAAGCTGTGGAATAATATGCCAGGTTTTAAACTTTACCATTTAGTTGTGGGACTTGGGGCAAGTTCCTGCATCTAAATCTCTGTTTCTTCATCTGTAAAACATATATAACAATAGTACCTACTTTATGAGTTGTTTTAAGGATTAAATGAGATAATCAAAGAACCATCTAAACAAAGCATCTAAATCTCTGTTTCTTCATCTGTAAAACATATATAACAATAGTACCTACTTTATGAGTTGTTTTAAGGATTAAATGAGATAATCAAGTTAAAGCATTTAGCATGTAAAGTGCCAAATCCCAGCCGCATGTAAAGTGCCAAAACTGAAGCCTGGAGTAGTACGTCCGGAATAGTGGAGTAAAGCTATCCAAAAATCTTCACAAAAGTAACAAGAACACTGGCAAAAATTGTCAAAATCAAAATTTTCAGAACTCTGCAAATTGATAAAAGACTCGAAAAAATTCTAAGAACATTTATTCAAGAAAAATGGCTGAATCTCCATAAGAGCACTGAGTTTTGGATTTTTAATTCACTCTATTCCGATCTCCCTCTGCCCTGTAGTTTTGAAAAATCAGCAGTCTTGCAGCTATGGTAGCTGTGAAAACCAGCAGCGTGGCAGCCACTGGAAGGAATTTAATGGCCTTGGTGCTTCCCATAAACCCTATTCCTAGAGAATTGTCACTGTTTGGCCTGTATGGCAGCTCCCTCCAAAACTTGATTCTCAGTACTTGTCTTTATATCACCTGACTTAGAGCTCACTCTGTGCACAAAGTCCTGTTCCTGGTGCTTTTATAGAAAACAATCAGTGATGGTTGTTTACCATTGTAGCTGTCTGGGTGGCCATGCTAGTTGGGGCTAAAAAGAGGCTGACCAAAAAACTTAGAAGGAAAATCTGGGCATTGAAATGTTCAAAGGAGGCTTTGAAAAGCTCCAGCATATTCCTGGGATCTTAGAAGGCCACATGAAGTACAGGGCTGTGCACATACCCAGGAAAGACCTTAGAAGTCCCTTGTCTTTCACCTCTGGCTGACTTTGATGTTCTATGCAAGCAGGAAGTAAAAAATAAAGCAGATAAAGGAAAAGAAATAGATTAATTTAACTTTATTAAGACTAAAAACATTTGTGCTTCAAAGGATAACAACAAGAAAGTGAAAAGATAATAGAATGGGAGAAAATATTTGTAAACTATATATCTGATTAAAAGCATGTATTTAGAATATGTAAAGAACTCTCTCCTACAACTCAACAATAAATGGACAAATAACCCAATTTTAAAATGGGCAAAGGATTTTAATATATATCTTCTTTGGAAAAATATCTAAATGACCAGCCAATAAGCAAATGAATGTTTAACATCATTAGTCATTTGGGGATGCAAATCACTTCACATCCCCTAGGGTGGCTATAATCAAAAAGATGGACAGTAATAGTTCTTATCAAGGATAGGAAAAAATTTGAATCCTCATGCATTGGTGATGGTAATGGACAATGGGCAGCCACTTTGCAAAACAGTTTGGCGGTTCCTCAAAAGTAAAACATAGAGTTACCATCATATACCTTCCATTTTTAGTTATATTAACAGATAAAAACACTTATTTACACAAAAACTTGTACACAAATGTTCATAGCAGCCTTATTCACGATAGCCAAAAGGTGGAAACACCACACATGTCCATCAGTTGTGAGGAATAGGTAAATAAAATGTTGTATATCCATACAGTAAAATTTTATTCAGCCGTAAGAAAGAGTGAAGATACATGCTGCGTCATGGATGAACCTTGAAAACGTCATGCTAAATGACAGAGGCCAAATACAAAAGACCACATATTGCTTGATTCCATTTATACGAAATTTCAAGGGTAGGAAACTCCATGGATACTGAAAGTAGACTGAAAGGGACTAAGGAGAAAGGGGAATTGGGAGTGACTACTAATGGGTAGGGGGTTTCTTGTTGGGGTGAAAAAAATGTTCTGGTTGCACAACCCTGTGAGTATGCTAAAAACTACTGAATTGTACTCATATACTTTAAAAGGGTAAATTTTATGATATGTGAATTATATCTCAATAAAACTGTTATTAAAAAAACCCCAGAAGACAGCACAGAATACCATAAATGGATCACTTGGTATTGAAAAGTAAAATCTCTCCAGAGGTTTTTTAACTTAGCTGGCTATTCTATAGTGTTTGTAGTTGTTTTTTAATGAACTTTCAGAAGACTGGCAACCTATTTTTAGAGTTGTTATGCTAGCCACAAGCACATGACTTACACAAAGGTTAATCAAAGCTGTATATAATACCAAGTTCAATCCCTGTACTGGCCAGCCACCAAAAAACAAAAACAAACAAATAAATGAAAACTGCATGTAAGAAAAATTCTTTAGGGTAGCCAAATTGAACTTATCTCATTGTTTTTATAGAAAGTCTAGCTTCATTTACAATCATGAGTTATAATACTTTTTTTTTTTTTTTTCCCCTTTTTGTCTTTTTTCGTGACCGGCAACGGATCGCAACCCTCAGTGTCGCGCCCGTACCGGACCGGGACCGGCAACGGGACTGCAACCCTCGGTGTTGCTCCCACACCTCGCTCAGCCAGTGAGCGGCTGGTCTGTATGTGGGATCCGAACCCTCGGCGGGAGCACCGCCACACTTCCCAAGCGGCGCACTATAGCAGTGCGCCACCGGGCCGGCCCCGAGTTATAATACTTTTAAGTACTCTTTGGATGGTAAAATCTTTTTTTTTTTTTTTTTAATGCTTTCTCTTTAGTTATTCTTATTGGTGAATTGTAAGATACTGCTTTTCTGTGCATCCTATGGATTTAAATAATTGGATTCAAAATGAACTAAGCCTGTTACAAAGTTTTACTCTTTTTAATAACAGAATTTTGGGACCGACCCCATGGCGCACTCGGGAGAGCGCGGCGCTGGGAGCACAGTGGTGCTCCCGCCGCGGGTTTGGATCCTATATAGCGATGGCCGGTGCGCTCACTGGCTGAGCGCGGTGCGGCCAGTCACAAAAAAGACAAAAAAAAAAAAAACCCAAAAAACCAGAATTTTGGAATTAAATGAATTCAGATCTTATTAGCTGTAAAGTGTTATTGAATGATCTTTATGGGTTAGTCAAATTTAGTATATTTTGATATTAGTGAAATCCTACTTTCTTTCTTTTATAGTTTTTCCTCTTATGTCAGTGTAGTCTGTTTTAACCCACTGTATTCTTAGCTTGCAGAACACAGAGAAGTACGGCATGCCTACAGCCTGGAGTCTCTTTGCCACTGTCCTTTTTATGAAGAAGCCATGCATTTAGTTGAAGAAGGAAAAATTTACTCAAGAGTACTAAGGTACCATTTCAGTTTTGCTTATGTTGATGAAAAATATTAAGGTGTTGTTGCGTGTTTGTGTGATATTTATTAGATTTGTTCATGAGAATAAGGAAAAATACGTTTTTAGGTCCAAGTAAAAAAAATTTGTTTTTACATGTTCTGTAGTATTGAGGAGACATGTGTTTTATATTAAGGTCCTGAGGTTAAGCCTTGTTTGAGTCCAAATTTGTAGTAGGCTTGATCTTGAATGTAGTTTAACAATTGTCTTCCCTGTTTATTACATAGAACTGAAATGTTGGAGTGCCTAGGAGACAGTGATTTTCTTGCCAAACTTCACTGTGTTCGACAGGCTTTTCAGGTATTTTTTTTTAACATTAAGTGACTTCCTTCATCCGGCTCCTCACAACCCTCTTGCTATAGAGTCCAGTGCATGTAAATAGGACAGCTCCTTGCTCTTTATTATCCCTATCCCTCATGGCAAATATGAAGTCTACTAAGTTTGCTTTTTCCCCTGCTGTTGCCCTTCATTTGCCTCCATTTGCTATTGTCCTCTCCCATGCCTTCCCGGGTCCATCACACTGTCCAAACAGGATATTTTTTGGTGCTGTGGGTGTGTAAAAATGGCTACTTAAAATAAAAACCCTCTTTCTTACTATCAATTGGTGTGTATTCTAGATTTTTAAAATTTGAGTCAATTATGAATCATTCATTTTCTGAAAAAAAGATAAAGTCATGTAACAAAATATCTTTGTTTTCTTATGTTTTGGGGCTATATAAAATTTATTTTAGACTCTCTAATATTTAAACAGAATTTAAGTTCAAATTTATGTCCCTTTAATCTTTTCTTGATTATAGGTTTCAAGAGGTCTTTTTATTTTAGTAAATTAGGACTTTCTCTGTGGTCTGTCTGTTAAAATATCACCACATGCAATGCATTAACTGTATTAGGGTTATTTATGCATAGATGTGCTATACAGTTGGATGTCCATTTGAATTCATTATAGATCTCTTTTTTCTTTGTTTTGGAATGGATATTTTTTCAGGTAATTCTTTCAGAAACAGCCAACAGGATATTCCTTGCTGAGAGTGGAAGGAAAATTTTATCGGCTTTAATTCTGAAAGCACGAAAGGTAAAGTTTTGTTGGCAAGTTTTTGTTTCTTTTGAACTGAAAATTAAAATACATTAAATTTTTAATAGAAGAAAAAGTTTTTGTAGATAATTGCAAAGGTTCACATATTAAAAGTAACCTGAGGAACATCAGTTTCTACTTGGGTTGAGTTTTCTTTTTTCCTTTTTTAAATTTTAAATTGATAGATAACTTTGTACATTCTTATTTTGTACAACATGATGTTTTGGTGTACGTATACATTATGGAATGGTAAAATCCAGCTAAATAGAGTTGAGTTATTTTCTGTGTATAAAGTCCACACCATTTTGTCCAAGTTGTTTCTCATAAATTATTGCCAAATTTCTACAAAGTCTGTGGATGCCATGGTGGGAATCATCATTATTAGATCTGCTACTATAACCACCACTATTCTTATGACTAATAACACCTTTCTTACCTCCTTCAATCCTGTTCAGGAAGAGGCTTATAGGAAATAGTGTAGATATCAGAAATCTGGAATACAAATTCAGCTGCCTCTTACTGTAACTCATCTTCATGGGACTGAATGAGGCAGAAGCAATGACAGGAATTTCATTCAGACTGTAGGGAACCACTTCATGCAAGGTTTATCCAGTTGATGAGAAAACATCAGCAGAACACAGGCCACCTTTGAGCCATTTGCACATCTGGTTTTCAAACCCAATCCCTTTGAACCTCAATTCCCTCATTTGTATAACAGAATTATATTTATGTTACCCTATTTCAGAGGGCTGTTATGATGATTAAATAAATGATAAATGGAAAACAACTTAAAAATAAAGTACTAAGTAAATGTAAGGTGATATTAACTACTCGTGATTCTCAGTGTGAATCTATGTTGCTCTCTTGGTCTTCCCATGGTAGATAAACCCTTCCTCCAAAAGGAACAGAACTGCATCAGAAGAATCACATAGTGTCTACTATAACCAAGTTTTCATCTTAAGGACTGACCTAACTAAATAGGCAGACATATTTGAGTAGTAAACAGTTTGCTTATGACATTTTACTAACATTCTTAGTCTTGGCATCTGAAAAATATTAGAACAACAAAATAGTAAACCAAATAAACTTGGCATGTAGAATTAAGATCTAACAGACTTACTTGAAGAGTAACTTATTTACCTGGTAGGCTTGAGCCTTGTAATAAAGTTGAGTTTAGGATAAAAATGGATTTTCTTCTGCAGAATCCAAAGAAGTTTGAAGACGTTTTTGATGAAATGATCTATTTTTTAGAGCAGACTGATCACTGGGATAGTACTGAAATGGAACTTGCTGCTAGAGGGGTAAGTTCAAATTTTTTATCATATTTATTCCCCTTAGTTATTTGCACATAATATTTACATGAGTTGAGGCCACTGTTTCCTTATCCTTTTTAAATGGCAGTAAAACCAATTGTGTGGTGGTGAGACAACATCATTCTTCTGATAGAGTCATGAACAATAGCAGCCATAGTCTTTATACATTGGGGCAATAGTCATAAATAATGTTTTTTAAAAAGCTTTCCTTTCCATTGTTGGCTTCTTCCCTACCTCCCTCCTTTTCTTTCCTTCCTTCCTTCCACCCATCCAAAAGGCAGGCCCTAGCAGGCGGTAATGGTGGCCTATGTAAGGATGGTTTCGGATGGGACATCAGAGGCAGCTCAGTGGGAGGACTGGCTGCATACTTAGGATTGAACAAATAAATATACTGAGAAAAATCAGAGCCAAGTTCTCACTATTAGAGAAGTGAGGTATGAAAAACTAGGATTAAAATTGGAGTTGTCAGCATGAATCCATAGTTTATAATATACATATGAGGATGCTTCAAAAAGTTTGTGTAAAAATAGAATGAAAGGATAATATGAATTTTCTCACAAGCTTTTTGAAGTATCCTCGTATGTATAGATATAGCAATAGATATAGATACAAAGGTTTGCGTGTACATAAACTTACATACACTTCATACCTCTGTTTACTGAAAGGGTCTGGGAGCAGCAACAACTCAAAAGAAATTGTTCTCAGCACACAGATCTTGGCTTCTAATTACCACTCTCCACTAAATAAGTAGGAGTCCTTGGAAGAATGGCTTATTTCAACACTGGGGTGGGAAAAGTATATGAGCCTGGAGCTTCTTGTCATAATGGAGGCTTACAGAATGAATTTATAAGGAGCTAAAAGGCATTGCAGGCAGAGAAAACAGTAGATAAAAATACATGGAGGCATAATCTTTCCTCTAGAGTTCTTTCACTCAGTGAATAGAATCAGCATCCATTCAGTTTCACGGGCCAGAAACGTGGAACTCATCCGTCATCCCTCCCTCATCCTCACCCACTTTATCATATTCATCTCTAAGTTTTGTCAATTTTAACCCCTAAATATTTTTCAATTTCTTCAACTTCTCTCTGTTCCTGCCATCCCCGTCTTGGCCTAAGTACCTATTGTCTTTTCCCTGGTCTACCTCTGCAGTCTTTGTACTCCTTGATTCCCTGCTCACTCCTCCTCTCCCCGCAGTCACTCTTTCCTTTCTTAATTCCACTCTCCACACTGCTGACAAAATGATCTTTAAAATATGTAAGTCATCTCCCTTCCATCATCACCAGCCCACTCCCCCACACCAAAATACTGTGAAAACAAAATAAAAAATCCTTAACATGGGCCATAAATCCATACAGGATCTGGCCCTTCCTTCTTGTCTACCCACTCTCCCCTGTGCTTTCTGCCATAGAGAGCTACAGAACTCTTTCAATTATTTCTTTCAGTTCAACACCACTATATTCCTTCTTACCTTAAAGCCTCTGACAAGTATTGCCTGTACCTGGGATTCTTCACTCCCTGATGGAAGCTGTCTCTGATGTCCAGCTTAAGATCAGAATCTCTGTCATAAGCTCTCAGAGCTCCATGTACTTTTTCCTTTACTGTGCTTATCACAGTTTGTAATTGGATATTTGTGGGATTATTTTGTTGTTGTCTATTTTCCCAGCTAGACTCTAGGCATCTAGTTTGTTTACCGTAGAATCTCATGTTGTACAATATAATGTAGATGAATGAATAAAAGAGCAAGAGGTTCATGACCTGGTGGGGAAGACTGGCAGATATACCAGTAACTAAATGACAAAGCAGAATGAGCATTGTGGATGCTAGAATAGAAGCATAAGCAAAGGAGTCCTGGAATAGAGAGGTGGGAAAGGTCAATTTCACTTGATGGGGTCTAGTAAGGAGGAGCTACCATGTGAATTGTAATTTCTGGTGGCAAGTTTTCATATTTTTCTCTTTTCATCTTTTTAATCTTTTTTGATTAATCTGAGTCAGTCAACTCAAAAAAACACAATGTTATAAAGCATTGGGTTAGATTTTATTTCAGCTCATGTAATAATAATTTGTTTTAACTCATAATTTAATGCAGGTTAAAAATCTAAATTTTTATGATGTTGTTCTGGATTTTATATTGATGGATTCCTTTGAAGATTTAGAAAATCCACCCACATCCATACAGAATGTAGTAAATAATCGCTGGCTCAACTCTTCCTTCAAAGAAACCGTAAGTGGTGGTTTACTTTTCTCAGCCCTTTAAATTTGATGAAAAATGGTCAGAACTGAAAAGACTAATAAAATTTACATACACATTTGCCTGTGGAATGGTGTGTGGAAACTGAGCTCATCGTTTGATATTGGGATCAGACATGTATAGTACAATACCTTCAGGTGAAATTCTTTTTTAATATTTCTTCAGGCCTCTAAAGAAACTCAGGCTTCAGACTAGTTCAGGCCTAACAAAAAATTGTCTGTAACTGAAATGGTCAAATGACTAAACTGAAGTATAGCAGCTATAGTTTAAAAAAAAAAAAAAAGAGTGACAGTATATATCTATATATTTTATATCTTTCTAGCCATATATTTTTAAGAACTAAGTACAAAAATTCATGTTCCCAAATAGTATTAAAAAATAGGCATGTGCAAAAATAAAACAGGTTTAAACTATATTCTATATTATGAATGTTTTCAGTTTCTGTTGTTTTTCTATATTCAAATCTCTGAAATTGGTTTTTGTTGGGCTTTAAGTGTGCACCTGCAAATAAGATGGGGTGGTTATCATGTTTCATGATGAAGTTTGAATGCCTTTATGAAATGTCCTAATTGGCAGTTTCACAATTATTTTGGAACTTCCTGATTTTAAATTTTAAAGCAGGAAGGGGGGATGGGGAGAGGGTGGTCAATTTTTCTCTACAAAATTGTAGAGAAATAGGAAAAATAAGATCTAGTGTTCTATAGCAATGTAGGGAGACTACAGTCAACAACAAATTATTGTATAAATTCAATTGAAGTAGCTAGTTGAGAGGATGTTGAATGTTCACAACACAAAGAGGTGACAAATGTTTGAGGAGACGGATGTGCTAAATACCCAGACGTGATCATTGCATGCTATATATATATGTACCCAAATATCACATTCTACTCCATAAAATATATACAATTATCATGTGTCAGTTAAGAAAAAAGAAAAAGAAAAAAAAAATTTCAGAGACAGAAGTAGATTAAAGATTATCAGAAACTCAGGGGAAGAAATAATAAGTTATTACTTAATGGGTACAGTTTATGTTTAGGATAATGAAAAAGTTTTGGAAATAGATGGAGGTAGTGATTATACAGCATTGTGAATGTAATTAATTCCACACAATTGTATGTTTAAAAATGCTTAAAATGGCAGTCCTTGTGTTACATGCATTTTACTACAATTTTAAAAAGTGGGGAAAAAACACAAATTTTAAAGCATTTTTAATAAATCCATTTCCCCCCCGCAATTAAAGTATGCTTTAATGATAAAAATACATATTCTTAATTTCTGTAACTGGTTTGGTAAAGTGGCCTTGATCAAAGCTGGGTCGTGCCAGAATTGGGTCAGATTTCTTCATGATCAGCTGGGTGCTTTTGTCCTATCATGGTTGTATTTCTTAATTCTTTTCTTGAATAAAACTGTTAGCTGTACCCACAAATACTCTAGCAGTATTATTCTGAAAGAACAATATATATTACTTTGCATTCATTATTACAGTAGATAATTTATTTGCGTATGTACATCTGTATACACATATTTTCACTTTTTCTCTCCTTAGGAATGGAACTTAAGAACACTGAGAATTGAATTGTAATTACCAAGCTCCTTGGTACCAGAGTTCAGCCTTTTTCCTTCAGTGGCTTTGTATTTAATTTTAAAAATTATAAAAATGAAATACCTTTTCATTAATATTCATAAACAGTATAAGGACCCTGGACTAGTTCTTGTTAGTAGTCAATGTTTTCAACTTTTTAGACACATAAACTTTGAATTTTTAATAAAAATCATTCTTTTCTAAATGGAATCATTTATATGCCTATAAATTTAAATCTTGCTTTTCTCCTGTGCATATATTTAGGCTGTGGCTTCAAGTTGTTGGTCAGTTCTGAAACAGAAAAGGCAACAGATGAAGGTGAAGTTCATTATGCCCTGGACTCCTTTGTTAAATAATTTAAGGATCCCGTCAAAGAAACGTTCTGAGTCAGTTTGCATGTGGGAATGGCAACTGATAAGAGGGATTGTTCCTCAAGCTAGATGAGTGACTTATTGGTACTGGGTTGGCTTCTTTTTTGAATGTCTTCTCCCTCTTCCTTAATATTCTGTATAGTTCAATATAGCAAGTATTGAGGCATACATGGGATTTCAACTAAGTGGGAGAGGGTTTATGGTTGGAAACAGCTCTGATATTTAAAAAAAATTGGTTAGTGGATTCCACATCATGTAATCCAATTGAGAAGTAATGACTTGACTTTAATAGCTGCTTTGTTCAATTTGGAGCCCCTACTGAAAAAGTCTCAAAGTTTATATCCTGCCTCCATGCTCCACACCCCCTAGCCCATGTCACCCACTAAGCATTGCTGTCATCATATACTCCTTTTATTTACTTACTTACTTATTATTTATTTATTTATCTTTTATACATGTGGGGAACAACATTGATTTTCAAAAAAATATGGAACACTTAACAAATTTGCATGTCATCCTTGCACAGGGGCCATGCTATTCTTCTCTGTATCATTCCAATTTTAGTATATGTGCGGCCAAAGCAAGCACTATTATGTTTTTAAAATCAAGGTTTAGAAGATTGTCTTAGAGACTGTAAAAATAGAAAATAACTCCTCCAAGAGACAGAATCTTAAGGCATAGTTATCCCCAGTTGATGCTATATGACAAATCCCACAGGATGTTATTATTTAGCAAGGGAAATTCAGAAAGTTGTTAATAAACTTAGAGTTTCCTAAACACAAGTATGTATACTAATATTTCATAAGAAGAGGCAATTATACAATTAAATGCTTAAATAATACTGGGTTCCTTAACTAAAGTTTAGGATTCTAGTAAGAATAATTTAGTGCTTAATTTTATTTTTAAATCATTTTAGGCCTTTTCAGTTTGTACAGTTAAGAAATTGAGTAGAGGGGCCAGCCCAGTGGCGCACTGCATAAGTGCGCCGCTTGGGAAGCGCGGCGGCGCTCCTGCCCGAGGGTTTGGATCCCACATACAGACCGGTTCCCGCTCACTGGCTGAGCGAGGTGCGGGAGCAACACCGAGGGTTGCGATCCCGTTGCCGGTCCCCGGTCCGGTACGGGGGCAACACTGAGGGTTGCGATCCGTTGCCGGACACGGAAAAAGACAAAAGACAAAAAAAAAAAAAAGAAAGAAATTGAGTAGAGCTTTTAAATATCTGAAACCATGGTAGTCTTAATAATCCTAAAACTGAATACGGCTAAGGAGCACTGTAGCATTTTTGTTATTGTTGGTTATAATGCTGATATGATTTCTTTTTTTATGAGCTGAAAATGCCTTTTAAGAAATAATGTTTCTGCCAGCTGCCAAAGAATGAAAGAAATAATGTTTCTCAGCACATCTGAAACTATTGGCTAGGATATGAAATCTATGTAAAACATTCTGTGGCTCTAAAAGTTACTTGTAAGTGTATTAACTTTCTTAATAGTCTGGCTCATATTTGACCCTTGGTCTGCCTTCAAAAAGAGCTGGTTATAATAATAGATAGCAATTTCAGTTTCTCTACTAGGGAAAGCAAATACAGAAAGGTAAAAATAACTTGATTCTCCTTTATTTCCCAACAGATCCCAGATGGATTTTTTGCCCATTTTTATGCTATTTGTGAGCACATCAGCCCAGTTCTAGCCTGGGGCTTTTTGGGTCCTAGAAATTCTCTCTATGATTTATGTTGCTTTTTTAAGGTATGTTCAGTCATTGAATTATTTTCTAAATCAAAAAGTGGATAAGGTTTTATTTTGTTTTGTTTTTGCTTTTGTAGAAGAAAGAATGTTATTTTAAAAATATAAAGTTATAAAAATCATCTATATTTAGTGTTTAAATGCCAGTATTATATTAGTGGCATTTTTAAATACCACTATTATTAGAGTGGACCAATATTTTATAGATTTGGTGTTTTATTCTGGAATAGACTCAAGTCCATTCACCTTATCATTTCCTTCTGCAATGGATATATGGTCTTGCATGGTGTTGCCATGTTACAATCAAATTAATGTGGATGGTTTATTCATCATACATGGGCACTTTTGAAATTTATAAACAAACAGGATATGTCTTTATTACACATGTGGTAATATAGAATAAGTTCTAGTTCAAGATAATATGAATAATAAAATCCAAGTTGTGAGAAATAACATGGGAGTTTAAAGTTGTAGGGCCGGCCTGGTGGCGCACTGCTACAGTGTGCCGCTTGGGAGCGTGGCTGCGCTCCCGCCGAGGGTTCGGATCCCACATACAGACCGGTTCCCGCTCACTGGCTGAGCGAGGTGCGGGCGCGACACTGAGGGTTGCGATCCCGTTGCCGGTCCCGGTCCGGTACGGGCGCGATACTAAGGGTTGCGATCCGTTGCCGGACACGAAAAAAAAAAAGACAAAAAAAAAAAAAAAAAAGTTGTATACCAATGTCAACAGTTTAAGTTTGCCAAAGCACAAGGTGCAGCTTGTTGCAGAATTTTCTGGCCCGAAAAGTGCTGAGGAAAGTCTCTCTATTTAATAGTCTTGAGTTTAGGCCAAGTTTCAAGGAGCAAATAAAAGTAAACATAATCAAGTATGAATTCAGAAATTTTGGATGTTTGAATATTTGGATGTTTCACTTTACTGTTCATTTTTATTTTTATTTTTATTTATTTATTTATTTATTTATTTATTTATGTCTTTTTTTGAGACTGGCCGCACTGCGCTCAGCCAGTGAGCGCTGTGAGCGCACCGGTCATCCCTATATAGGATCCGAACCCATGGCGGGAGCGCTGCTGCGCTCCCAGCGCTGCACTCTCCCGAGTGCGCCACAGGCTCGGCCCTACTGTTCATTTTAAAAAATTATTGTGTATATGTGCAGTTAATGTAATATTTGTGCAAATGGTTTAGGAAATGTTTATTTTATTGTCATTCAGAACTCCTTGATTTTTGACTTATTTACTTGGCCTCCCAAATGTAAGGTGCATGTTTTAGAGGAAAAAATAGGGGCTGTGAATTAAATCTGTCATTTATGACAGTCTAACTTGGAAATTATTCTTTGGTCCTCCTTTTCTTCATCTATAAAGTGAAGGGACTTGACAGGTTGATTGCTAATGACCCCTCTAGCTATAAAATCCAGTAAATCTATAAAGTGTGCCTTCTTAGCACTTCTTAACATTTTGTTTCTGGAGGATAGAAATTAAATATTCCTGTTTTTTACTGTTACTTTTTTTCCATCATGATGTAACAGCTGAAACTTACTTAGTATACAACTTGCTTAAAATGAGTTTCAACATAAGTATTAACTTACTGAAATGAAATATCCTTTAAGATGTTCCACTAATTTAAGACCTGAAATTATTTTTATTTTTCATGTGTCTTAAGGTTTTTGTTGTACAGAAGAATGTACATTTAAAATTATAATACACGATTATTGGAAATAGTTTATTCTTTTGTCTTAAAGTGGTATCAATGCTCAGAGGTAACATTTGAAGGAAAAGAACTAATAACTAGCCCTTATTGTTGGGCCTTAAAAACTAACGCCACCTTAAGTGACATTACAAGCGGCGCCATTATGGGCCCACAAGGGCGTATTAATGTGGCAGCCTAAGACGGCGCTGGGAGGAAGTAGGGTGGGGGTGTCTGCGGGAACCTTGCCTTACCCATTATTGGCCAAATACACGCTTCCGCGCTCAAGGTTGCAATAGCCAGGCATTGAGACAGGATGCATGCTCTCTTGACCTTTAAGCTGATAAGATTATGTAAAAAACCGCTTCCGCGCTCAAGGTTGCAATAGCGAGGCATTGAGACAGGATGCATGCTCTCTTGACCTTTAAGCTGATAAGATTATGTAAAAAACCTCCCCTCCCTATCTGCCTATAAAAGCAAGTGCTTGTGTGATAATAAATGGAACTGCCTCTACAGAACCCCCGCCACGTCTGAGTGTCCTTTAACTGGGCTGTTGGGGCCGGTGGTGTGCTCACCTCTCTTCACGGCTCTCTGCCCCCGTCTCCTTCCAAAGGGGACTGAAGGGAAAGAGTAATCCGGGCTGTTCGCTCGCTCACCAGAAGGAACGAGGCTAGGGCTGTTTGGGTTGGCTGACCTTATAATTATAGGCACATCTTATAGATTATCTTTTCTGATCATCACATTAGCCCTGATATTATCCCTTATTTTACAGAAAAAGAAAATGAGACCCAAAAAGGTTATATCACTTGTTCAAGTCCCTTTTCCAAAGAGATATGAAACTAGCATTGGAACTTAGGTCTAATGACTCCTTATTCAGTGCTCATTACAATATTAGTAATTCTTTACATTTAATGTAGTTTTGGTCTAATAAACACCAATTTGTTTTGTGTTCATTTTCCAGAATCAAGTTCTTTTCTTTCTCAAAGACATTTTTGACTTTGAGAAGGTGCGCTATTCAAGTATAGAAACTTTGGCCGAAGACCTCATGCAAATACTCATTCGCCGCACTGATCTTTTAATGGCCTATCTTGGAGCAGATGCCCTGAGGCATGCAAGTAGTTGTATAAGTGGTCATGATCATGTTATGTCCAGTGGTTTACTAGAAGCCAAAGTACAATAAGTACCGTAAGAATCATACAGTTTGTATGGCTGGCCAGTTAGCTCACTTGGTTAGAGCATGGTGTTATAACACCAAGGTCAAGGGTTTGGATCCCCATATTGGCCAGCCACCAAAAAAAAGAGAATTGTACAATTTGAGTGTGCTATGAAATATTTTAAGGTTGATTTTGTAACAAATATTACAAAGTCAACAGAATTGGTAGATATGGACTCAGGGAGGAAAAAAATCTAATAAAGAATGAGTGACTATATTGTACTTACACAGACGTTCTGTCATAGTGTATTCGAAGCAGCTTTTTACAATATTTAGGTAATAATTTGAGTTGTGAAATGTGTATTTTACAGGAATACTGCTTGAATTGAGCCAGTACTTAGGAGTTAATTTGTTGTCTTGAAGTTGTCTGAAATGTCCAGTATCATTCTCAAAAGTTCTGTTGTTATGCTTTGTACTGCAATATATACACTTTAGCCAAGACCTTTGTAGCCCACCCACACTTGTAAAAATATATTACTCCTAGTGTCAACATATTTAACTTTGCCTGAAAATGTATTTTTAATTGTGAAATTATTCATTTGTTTAATCAAGTTTAGGCAGTAGTGGTGTTAATATGTACTGCTTACATTATTGCTTGTGCATTTGCTTATGTATTTGAATCAAAGAAATTGTAATCACTGAAGAATATTATAAAACATTTAAATGAACTGACACTGAGAAGTTTACAATTTGCAACTTTATATTAGATTAACTGTAGTTTCCAAAATATGTTACTGTTAGTCCCATCAGTTACAACAGAGAGACTGGAAAACTTTTTTTTTATATTTTTATAGATTACAACAATTTTCCCTTGAATGAATATTGATTAAAAATATTATATTTATTAACCAGGAAAGGCAATTAATGGTTTACCTTTTTTACTGTAATTTTGAGACTGTCTCCCATCATCTGAAGGTATTGAACTTAGAAGAGTAAAACGATTTCTCCTTTCTTCTTCTACAAATTGGCTTTTAGTTATTTCCACAGAGATCTCAACACATTGAGAATTTGTCATATTATGCCCATATTTTTAAAAATATTCATACTTTTAGGGCTGGCCAGTTAGTTCAGTTGGTTGGAGCATGATGCTGATAACACCAAGGTCCAGGGTTCAATCTCTGGACCAGCTGCTAGGAAAAAAAAATGTGAAAGGTAAAGTATTCCTACTTTGAATCTTAGTGAGATTATAAAGAAGGTTTTTTTTTTTCCTCCCATGAATATAGAACAAAAATATTTTTAATGATATGGAAGTATATTTCATGTCTTTTATGATAAATAATATGAACAAACGTGTTGTTCTTAGGAGTGAGGTTCTTTAGAGAATTTTTGTTTCTAAATCATATACCACTTATCTGGAGTGGCTGGCTCGGTATATCAGTGGATTAAATTTGTTTATTTTTCTTCTAAAGTGGCTTTATTCACTTTAGGAGTGAATTATACAGAAGGACCTAAAGTGTGTTTTTTAAAAATGCATTTTTAGATTAAAGTGCCTAGTTTCTGATTAATGAATAGAAAATGAAAATTTTTAAAAAGTATAATCATTTCAGATTTTAAATTTATGTATGTGCCACATTTATGTAAGTTAATTACAAAATATGAAATTCAAAATCTTTATGCTGTTTTGCATGTACTGTGTAGATTATAGCATTAAACATACAAAATATTGGTCTAATAGTTTTTGGCTATATAGCTCCTTGACTTTTTTTTTTGTCCTTTTTGTGTCCGGCTGCACCGCGCTCAGCCAGTGAGCGCACCGGCCATCCCTATATAGGATCCGAACCCGCAGCGCCGCACTCTCCCGAGTGTGCCCTGGGCTCAGCCCACTCCTTGACTTTTCTTCCTTAAATTCTTAATTTAATAGTTACCTGCTCATGATTCTTCCGCACTCTCCCGAGTGTGCCCTGGGCTCGGCCCACTCCTTGACTTTTCTTCCTTAAATTCTTAATTTAATAGTTACCTGCTCATGATTCTTTTTACTGAAGGAGGAGTATGAATAGAAGTATCAAAACTAAAAATTCCATTATGTAATGTTTTATTTAATATTATGTTTTTACCTTGTTGAGGTATCACTGGCCTTGAACAATACACACACATACATGTGTGCATGCACACACATTCCCATTACCATGTAGGCATGACAGTTATTATTATATTAATTTACCCATTTGAGGGCTAAATGTTTTAAGCCATGGTTTTGTAAATAAAGCTATAAGTAAACTTACTTTTTTATTTGAAAAAGATATTGTTTGAAATCGATTTTCAAGAATTGCACTATTTAATAATGCTGCTAATACATAAGATAACTCTGGGGAATTGACTTCATCAGATAATATGAATGTCTTTCTAGAAGGCGTTTTTTTCCTCTTTTATATTTCATCTTTTTTTAAAAAGTCGTCTGTATTCAGGAGATTGGTTTGTCAAATTCACTGCTTGAGTTTGATTAATTTCTGGACAGTTCAGTAGCTGCTACTTTAGCAAGATGTGTTTTTTGTGGCCTTTGACTAAAGGGATAAGAGTGCCCAAATAGAATTTCACGGCAATAGGTGTAGGAAAAAATTCTCTATTGTAAGGGAAAAAACTTGACCTTTTCAGAGGAAACGTTCTTCTAAAAAGAACATTTCTGACTGCAGAAGGGTAGTTAAGACATACGTACATACCAGTTTCCATTTGCCTTAAAATTGGGTTAAACAGCAAAAGCAATGTTTTAAAAAAATAAAAAATGATTTAACTAGTATAGAACCTTTTAGGATAAAACCCTGCTTAACACTTATTCATGATAATATTATCAGATAATTTCCATTGCCACTGTGAGTCCTACTATCCACTTTTAAGTTATAAGAAGGCCTTGAATTAGTCCTGAGAAAATGTCTTTTTTCCTTCCTCTTTTCTGGAAAAAAAAAGATAAATGTTCAGGTGATTTATATTTGGTATTTCTTTTTTCTTTTGGTATTTCTTTTTTCTGTTTTCTATTTTTGTTTCTCTACGTTTTGGTTCAACTAAAAGTGTAGTGATTTCTTCTCAAAGTTAACAGTATGTTTATTAAATGTCAAAATGGAATTCTCTTTTTAAAAAGAAGCCAAATTTTCCATACTATTATAGTCAGCTGCAAAGGACTTTCTCTTTCTCAAAAAATAGTATTCTTTATTTGCATCCATTTATTGTGATTCTATTAATTTGTTAAATTAACTGAACTTATACAAAATATTTAATGTATTTCTCTATGACCTTTCATAATCAGAAACTTTAAATTATGTTTATAACCCATCTGCTTTTATTTTAATGTGAACATGTATTCAGAAATTATTTTATGTAAATTTCAAAGTGATTATAAGAATTAGTCTGAATTCATTTTTTGCTTGTATTATATTAAAAATATGCATGTGAGATTTAAGAATTTCTATAATCTGTGATTAATGTTCCTAATGATTATATTATGTTATTGTTTTGTTTAGTTTAAGAACAACCATATATTAACTTCATTTGATTGATATCAATTAATGTTTCTATTTTCTGAATATAAGGACTGTACTTATGAATTTGTGTAAAAGTAAAACACTGCAGTAGCCATAACACTACAGTGACTATAGCACTGGCTCTATAGCCAAAGTAACACGGATGTATTTATACTATTGCCAAATAAAAACATGATGGTACATCTTGCTGATGTATTGAATATTTTAAACATAGTTTATGTATAATTGTGAAGTCATACTTGTCTCATCAGACCCTACAATATGAGAGCTTTCTGTATCCATAAGACCACATAAATTGACATAGAGAACACAGAATCACTGGAATCGAATATAGAAGTTTATGTACTGACATGGGAAAAAGACAGTTTTGTGATGAATAAAGTAAAAATACTTGCATTTTAATTAAAGTGTTTCGATGAATAATGCCATCAGCATAGTATAAATTGATCTTATTGATGCCTCCATTCCTATTCAGACGTGATCTGAACCTCTTTTCTTTTTTTTTTTTCTTTTTCTGTCTTTTTTACTGACTGGTAACGGGATCGCAACCCTTGGTGTCGCGCCCGTACCGGGGACTGGCAACGGGATTGCAACCCTCGGTGTTGCGCCCGCACCACGCTCAGCCAGTGAGCGGGAACCGGTCTCCACATGGGATCCGAACCCTCGGCGGGAGGGCCGCCGCGCTCCCAACGGCGCACTCTCCAGTGCACCACCGGGCCAGCCCTGAACCTCTTTTCTGATAAGGGTTCAGATGCATTTAGTCAAAGAGAGGGATACAGCCTGGACACTTCCATAATTACCAGATGGCAGAAAGAGTTCACCTGAATATCAAAAGTGTTCTTAATTTGGGACTGTTAATAAATGGGTTTACTTTAGTATAATTATGTATGCTATAAATAAATGTATATAGTTATATTTTTAAATTATTAAATTAAACATATAAAGTGAAGTACAAGTACATTACTTAATAAGCAAACCATACAAACCTAAGTTGAATCTTTTCCTAAGTAGGATATACGGCTGTAGTGAAATGGGAAACCAGATCAGCATCTCAATCTCATTTTATGTTTTCTTTGTCATTATCTGCCATACTCTTTGTTGTCTCTTGCATCCTTTTTGATCCGACTATCTGAACTTAATGTTTTGCCCTTTAAACATCTCTCTCTCTCTGAATTTTTAGGTATGTTTAAAATGGGCCGCAAGCATCTCAGCGTCCTACTCTTATGCTATTTGTAGGGCTTTGCTTGGAAATCTTTATAAACTCTCTTTGTTTATTCACTATCTTCCTTACTGTTCTTATGCTGCTTTTGACTTCTGTTTTTTCTGCAGTGTTTCGTTCTATACCCTATATTCGCTGATACTTTACCCTGCCAATTCTTCTCCCTTGATATCTTTCTCTCTTTGTGCTACTGACATCTTTGATCAGCCTGCACAAGCTCTTTTGTCTGCTGCGTTTCTTTCTTTGGCTTTTTCTACATCCAAACAGTGGAAACCCAACAGTAACCTTCATCATCTGGGCAGAAAAAGACTGGATTCCAGTTCAGAAAGAACAAAAGAGCTAACCTTCCTTCTATGATACTTTCTACTCTTTACTTAAAAGCCACAGCAAAGCAACTGGTATATCAAATACCACCTCAACATTTTGCTTTTAACTGTGTCTTATGTGTGTTTCATAGAAGCCTTTCAAAAAGTACATTTATATATAGGAAATCACAGAACTTTTATAATTTGCTATGTTTGAAATAACGCCATAGTATTTTAATATAGAGAAGCACCATAGTGCTTTGAAAGCATTTGAAATATATGACTTCCAGAACTTTGCTAATTCTTATTTAATAATATTCTATGTGAAAGAATGGGCCCAGGAACCTAAAAAAAAACCAAGTACTTGGTGTGGTAGAAGATGGATAATATAAAAAGTAGGTTAAAGCAAATTTATTCATTATCTATTGCTGCATAATAAATTATCCCAAAATTTAGCAGCTTGAAACAACAAATGTTATTTCACACAGTTTCTGAGGGTTGGGAATCTAGGAATGGCTTAGTCTGGTTGTTCTGATTTAGGGTCTCTACTGAGATTGCAGTCTACTGAAGGCCTGATTAGGACTGGAAGATTTGCTTACAAGATTTGCTCACTCACATGTCTTTGTCAGGAGGCCTCAGTCCCTAGCTGGCTGTTGGCAAGAGACCTTAGTTCCTACCAACTGGGCTTCTCAACAGGACTGCCTGAGTATCTTTAAGACTTGGCAGCTGACTTCCCTCACGTGAGTAATCCAAGAGATAACAAGGCAAAAGACACAATATCTTTTATAACCTAGAGTTGGAAGTGATATCACTTCTGCCGTATTCTATTGGTCATAGGGACCAACCCTGATGCAATGTGAGGAAGACTACATAGAGTGTGAATACCAGGATGCGGCATCACTTGGGGTCATCTTGGTGCCTGGATACCACAGCAGGGAATCAAAATTATACATAGAAAATGTAGATATTTTAATTTAAATGAATAAGTGTACGTAATCTGGCTAATCTTTTGATATAGCATCAAGGCCTTTGGTTGGAGTATGGATTAACTTGATATTCCGAGATATCTTTGTTACATAAACTATACCCTGAAATCATCATTTGGGATTTCAAGTTTCCCTTATTTTTAAAGGAGATAAAACTAAAAAACTTAGACACATAAAAAGGAATGAATGCAAAATATCTTAGATTTTTATAATTTGGGGGGTGAGAAGGGTGGCTGGCCAGTACAGGAATTGAACCCTGGATCTTGGTGTTACCAGCACCATGCTCTAACCAACTGAGGTAATTGGCCAGCCCCAATTTTTATAACTTTGTACCCAATCATTTACAATTATCTTCCCAACGCCTAGGTTGTCTTTTCAAAGCATTCAACTTAGCTTTTATAAAAACTATAACTTTCTCTTTGCTTTTATATTTCTTCATTTTTGTAATGCTTATATAATTTCGAAAACATGCAACTGATATAATTAAGTTTGAGAACAAAGCCAAGTGAACCATGATGAATATACAAGGAATGTTTATAAAAATCGGCAAATCTTGGATTTCTAGTAATCTTCTCAAATTTAGCATGTCAAAACTGAGCTCCTGACCACCCCTGCCTAAACCTTTTCCCAGTTTTCCTCATCTGAATAAATGACAACTCCGTTCTTCCAGCTCAAAAGCCAAAAACCTCTTTTCCTCACACCTCACATTGTCTGTTGCCAAAATCCTACCAATTCTACCTAAAAACATACCAAGAAAAAAATGTGCCAACCATTTCTCACTACCTTCACAGCCACCTTGGTCCAAATACCCATTACTTCTCATTCTGGTTATTGTGGAAGCCTCCTAGTTGGTCTCACTGCTTCCCACCTTGCCCTATTTAGTGTATTTTCAGCACATCAGCCAGAGTGAACATGCTACAAACATGTCAGATCATGTCACTACTTCGTTCAAAATCCACCAATGACCACCCAGCTTAGAGTAAAAACCAAAGTCCTTACAATGCTGTACAAAAAAATGTGCTACATAGTCTGTCCCCTGTCCTACCTCTCCCGTTATTATTTTACCCCTCACCTACTTAGCTTCACTCACACAAGCCTCCTTGTTTTTCCTGGAACTTGTCACATAGGATCTTTCTCTGGGCCTTTGTACCTCTCCCTGGACCACTCTTCCCCCAGATACTTGCATTTCCAGGTATTTACATAGTTCATTGCCTCACTTTCATCAAGACTTTTACTCACATGAGGCTTTCCCTAGCCACTCTAGCCTAAAATTACAACATCTACCCAGCCCATCCCCAGAATTCCTACTTCTCTGCTCTGGTTTATCCATACTGCATCTCACTAAGTACTATACAGTCTATTTGCTTATTGCCAGCCTTCTTCACTAGAACACACGTTCCATGATGGCAGGGATTCTTAATTGTTTTGTTGCTGCTGTATCCTCAGTATCTAGAACCAATATTTGTTGAATAATGAGTTGGTGGGAGAATAAGTAGGTCTTGCTGTTGGGTGGGTTTTAGTGTTTCACAGAGGGAATGGAGAACTCAGTTTAATCTGGTGAGTCTGTCGGGTGGAAATAAAAAAATTAGAAAAATTGGAAAGCTTCCACTTCTTTAGATCATAAAAATAAATATATAACTATAAGTTGATAAGTACAGGGAGGAAAATGGTGGGATAAGTGTCTATAAAGGATAGACTGGGCTGCTCTGAGGAAGCAACATTTAAGTAGAGATCCAAAGGATTTGTTGAAGGTAGGTGAAGAGTGTGGGGAAGAGGATTTCACACAGAGGTTTGTACAAAGGCCCTGCAGCCAGAATTACCATGGAAAGTTCCATGAACTGAAAAGGCTAAGGTGATGTTACTGAAGGGAGCAAAGGGGCAAGCTAGAACATCCAGACCACATTTTACTATCTGTATTAGAGTACATTTAAATAACTTTTCATTACCAATTTAGAATTTTTCTCTAATTGAGGAATGAATGGCTTACCCATAGTAAAAGATTTCCATCCTGAGTAAATAGTGTGGGGATGGGGCTTGAGAAACATACTCAAGGGCAGACCTTTTCAACATCCCTGAAGTGTAACTTGAGCACCCCTGTCTGCCTGGTGCCTGAAGTTGGAAGAGATTAGCTTTGTTTCTCCTTTATCTGGATGCCAGTTTTATTTTTATTTTTTAAAATTTTTTGTCTTTTTCGTGACCGGTAAGGGGATCGCAATCCTTGGTGTGGTGTCACCCGCACTGGCCAGTCCTATATAGGATCCGAACCCGTGGCGGAAGCGCCGCTGCGCTCCCAGTCTGCACTCTCCCGAGTGCGCCATGGGGCCGGCCCTATTTTTCCTAAAGTACATTGAAGAATTGAAGATCTCTCAGGCTGAAAAATGCCCCCTGTGGATGCACATTTCAGGTTTTAATATGGTATTGTCTGATGGATTTCATTGACAGGCTGGTGGTCCAAGTTGAAAAAGGTCTCTGGGTGCCTAATATTTGCAGATGCCTTTATGATCTGTTTAGGAAGACCAGAGATGATTTGTCTTCAATTAAGGAAAAGTGGAAGACCATACATACACACACACGTGTATATATATGTATTTCAAAAAGTTCACGGAAAGATTCGTATTTTTTAATTCTATTTTTCCACGAACTTTTAAAAGTACCCACGTATATAATTTTTTTTTTTATTCCTCCTTCTCCACCTTCAGCTTTTCTCTAAAAACCACTGTCTTTGGAATTAAAGACCAGAGCTAAGAAAAGGGGAGCAACAGACAGTTGAAGTGTTCCCGGATTGCTTCCCCACAGCTCTCGCTAATAAAGGAAAAAGTTGGCGACAGGTCTATTCTTTGGATGAAGATAATGTAATGGCTTGGCCTCTTGATTGGAAACTAGGGCGAGTAGAGTACCTGAGAGAAGTGAGTCCCAGGGCAAACGGGTTGCGGGTAGAGGGAGCCAGCTCCAACCTGGTAAAGATGACCATTCCAGTATCACTCTTTTCCCACAGGGGAGGCAGCCTCCCTTCCCCGGGCCCTGCCGGAGGTGAAGGCAGTCCCAAGGTTAGGTGGTCAGTTCGGGCACCCAAGGCCGGGCAACAGGCAAGTTCTGGCGGAAAGTTGGCAGCCGCACCCCCCTCCCCTGCCTTTTCCCTCGACTCTCCACCCCTCTCCGGGAGATACAGAGGAGGTGGGGCGGGTGGGGGAACTGGCTTGTGTTTTGGAACAGCTGCAGCCGGCGCTGGGCCCGCCTGGAATGCGAGAACAGGCTGCGCACCAGGACTTTTATGGAAACTTGCTGCTGGAGACGACGGCGGCGGCGGCGCCGGCAGCCACTTCCCCGGGCCCTGCCGGAGGTGAAGGCAGTCCCAAGGTTAGGTGGTCAGTTCGGGCACCCAAGGCCGGGCAACAGGCAAGTTCTGGCGGAAAGTTGGCAGCCGCACCCCCCTCCCCTGCCTTTTCCCTCGACTCTCCACCCCTCTCCGGGAGATACAGAGGAGGTGGGGCGGGTGGGGGAACTGGCTTGTGTTTTGGAACAGCTGCAGCCGGCGCTGGGCCCGCCTGGAATGCGAGAACAGGCTGCGCACCAGGACTTTTATGGAAACTTGCTGCTGGAGACGACGGCGGCGGCGGCGACGGCAGCCAGAGGGCTCCCGGCGGCTGGAGCAGTAGTGGCAGCGGCCAGAGCGCCCACACCCTACCCACACCCGGGCTCGGGACGCGCACAGTCTCTCCGCGCGCAAGGAGGACCTTCGCTGTCACCGGCTCCTGGCGGGTAAGAGGAGTTGGGGGAACGTGGGATGGGGTGGCGGGGACAAGACGTGTCGGGTCCCTCGGCCGGGGTGGAGGCGGCGACTGTGAAGAGGCTCTTCGGCAGCCTCGGCTCCTGGCCGGGCTCGGCCGAAGCATCCCTCTATGGCTCCGCGCTGGTCCCCGGCCCTAGAGTACCGGCCCTCGGAGTTGTATCCTACGGTGGGTGCGGACCAGAGTCGGCCTCGCTGTCTCTCGGTGCTGACCGACCTCCGGTTTCTGGTTGCGATTTCCTTGCCCCGCTCCCCCGCGTCCGCTCCGCCTGTGCTTGCGGGTTGTTTCGGGTGCCTTCTCTACTCCTGCAGGAAAAGAGCCCTCCGTAGCCGAGTGAGTGCCGGTCCTTTTGTTGTACCCTTGGGGTCCCTGCGGGTAAAGTTCAGCGTGGTCCCCTACCATGTGCTCCCGCCGCGGTCTCGGTCTCCGCCAGCAGTACCAGTTATTTTTAAGAAATCATGCCTGATCGACACCCTGTGAAGGCTGGGGAGTGAAATACGATTTAACAGCGTATCATCTACCCGCTGTCTCCAAACTTTTTTCGCGATTTTGTACGAGGTGGGGTGCTGGGGGTTGAGCAACTGGAGCTGGAAGTTGAAGTGAGTGAAGAATGTAGTCATATCTTTAGAACTCCCTTGTCTATATATATGCTTTTGAAAACGCCAAGCCAGTTTACAAACACAGTAAACATAGTTTGTAAACTATAAAACGTTATATAAATGCTCAAAATTTATTACTATTGGCATTTGTAAAGAAAATAGCCAAGTTCAGAGGTTAGTTGGTTATTGCAATGACTTCGAGATACTCATTTTATATTTACTAAAGGCCACAGCGTGAACAAAGAGAGTTGGGAGAGAGAGATAACAAGGTAAAAATAGCATAAGGATATGACCTAACAAAATGTCTGTCCTTGGGAAAGAGGTAGGTAAAGAAGTAAGCCATAATAAATAAATTAGTTCTCTGTCCAAAGCAATGGGAACATCATTCATCGGCTAAATTTTGTCAATGAATTCATGTAACAGGGCACATTAGCCTGCAAGTCATAACATAACTATGTCTTGGGTAGTGTGATTAAATAAACTTATTTATAACCATCTTAGTCACGCGTTGTTCAGTAGACCATATAATTTTTCCCTCCAATATTATCTTTTTACAGGTTAAACTGCTGCTGTAAGAAATGTTAAAATACATGTTTAAAATTCTTTTGCATTTGGGGGTATTGGAAAGGAAAAATTGAATAATTAATTAAGTGAGGGAAAGGTTTTTTGGAGGGAGGTATATTTAGTATAAATAATTTTTGGTTATTCATTGTGTAGCTGGTTAAGATTCTTCTTCCTCACAGGTATTAGCACCCTATTTTTGAAGGTATTTTATATTTTGACTTGCTACCTAGGAATAATCTAAAGAAAAATGTGTGCAATTCTGTATTTTATCTGCAACAACTCCCTTAAAGAGCCCTAAGCAAAAATCACAAAAATATTCTTTTAAATCCAGTTTTCCTCATTACAGTTATTGATGTAATCCAGTTTTAATAGAAGATTCACACTTTTAAATTCATTTTAAATTGAAATGTAGTTAACAGGAATTTTTCCTGCTTACCTTAAAATGGAATGTGTGCTATTTTTGAAAATTTGACATACAAGGCTGATCATTGTCAATGTATGTCATCTTAAGATGACTATATTTAGCATCAACAAAGCAATGCCATATCTAGGTTTTTGAACAGTATTTTTCCCCTGATATTTCACTTGAAGTATTTAGGTTAGGGTTTCACTTGTGAACAGAAAAAAAAAAACCCTAAATATGTATATTTGGAAGAGATTGAGGATTTAGATTGCTTATAACCTGAGTGGCCTGAAATGACATACTTCATTTGTGAAAAAAATAAAGTCTACCTGTTATCTTTGAAACACCTTTAAGGCAAGAAAGGTATTCTTTAAATAAAAATATGAGAATTGTGTATGCCTATAAGAAAGAAAACAATGCAGTGAATATAGAAAAGTATGTAACAGATGGGCAGAGGTCTAAAAGTTTTTACAGGAGAGGACTTCTCGTATATATATAATTTTGTAGGCCACACACACAAAACATCTTAGTAGTTTATAATTTAGAGGGAAAACGACTTACAACATTCTTAACAATTTCACATATTGCTGTTCTAACTGCATAGTTACAACTGTATACACTTAAAACTGTTACATTTTCTTCTCCTATTTAAACAGTCAGCATACAGTTTGTCTTAATTTATAGTAACGTACTTTCTACACTCCAGGATGGGTGGATTTTTACCCAGAAGTCCATATTAACTTTTAGTCATAATTTGTATTATAAAGCTAATACAATTATATTTATAGTTAAAAATTATGGAGAATGGAAAATGGGGCTCTCATAATCTGTCATCTCTACTGTTAATATTTTGATATATTTCCTTCTAGTCTTTTTCCCACGCATAGGATTTTTTATTGCATTGTCCTATTTCAGTGAAACAACATATGTGAAAGCATCTGACACGAGTCTGCCATCTAATAAGTGCTCAACAGGTGATTCTTTTTCTTCCTCCTTTTTCCCTTTCTTGACATCTCTTTCTTTTTACTCTCAGATTAAAAGACAAGCAGATTGGGGCTGCCCTAGGCAAGGTGCCCTAGGTGAAATTTGCTGCCCACCTTCCTTTCTGTGCCTCTTCCATGTCCTTTCTTCCCCTTTGACTCTGCCTCCCTCTTTCTGGCCAAAAATAGGCCTCGCCTTTGCCCCTTTCCATTTTCTCAGTGCTATGTAATCATTTAGATTGTGAGCCACATATTGATAATCAAGAAGACACTAATAACCACAGACATGCTTAAAAATTAGTACGTTTTACATTAAAATATGGATTTGCATCCTCTCTTGAAAAATTGGAAGATCTGGGCAAAATCGGGTCCATATTTCTTCACAGCAGTAATACCCTGGAACTAAGCAGTGATTGCCCCACAGACAGAGCTTGCACACTCTCCATTTGAAATAGTCTTTCTATTGTTTTACAGCTAGTCACACTCATTTACATTACCTGTCAATTACATTATATAACATTACCTTACAATACATTTACATTACCTGACCCTAGACACTTGAGTATGCAATCTCCTGATGTAAGTATTAGGGCAACTCTGACACATGATATGATAGAAAGTCTGCTGGACTTAGCATTGGAAACCTAGACTTCAAATGTTGTAGATATATATTTTGTTAGCAATCCTCATAAATAATGTGATCGTGGCAGTGGGAACAAGAGGTTAGCATTTATTGACAGTAATTGTTAGTATCAGTTAGAGCTGGAAGAGACCATGTATTGCTAACCAGAACAAATCAAGTATTTTAACTGGTAGGATTTTAGAAGGCATAGAGGAGATATTTCTGGTAAAGCAATCTTTCCTACTATCTCTTAATTCTACTCCTTCCTCATTTGAGAAGTGTTTAGGAGAGTTTTTGTGACAGTTTTTGAGCTTGGCCATAAAGAGGAGTTAACTACTGTTCTGCCTCCCAATCCCACAGACTTGTTTGGCACCAGATTCCCAGGTCTTCTCATTCCCAGCTGTGTCATTCAATGAAAGACCATCTTCCACTTGCAGAGGGTAAGAAGGCCCAGACTCCTCCAGCTATCTCCACATTCATTTGCTTGAGAAGGCAACTTCCCGAAGTTCTGGGTTTCTGGTTGTTCATGACATTTAGTTTAGTATAAACCCAGCCCATTTTATTTTCTATTATTTTACTTATTTAGTTAGTGCATCTACATCAACAGCCCTCCTTTTGTAGATATCAATTATGAGTCTTATTTGAGCTGATTTTGGATTGGACAGTTTTCTTCTTATCTCTTTGTCATTCATTCACTCACTCTAGTATGAATTGAGCTTGTATTATGTCCTAGGTGTTGTCTGAAACACTAAGGGTATATAGAGAAAAAGGACAGTTCTTACCTTTCAGGGGCTCATAGTGTGGTGAATGCACTTTGAAAAGTATCACATACAGTCATACAAAGACAAGGTATTATATATAATTATTACAGAAGAATATCACGGCAGGTTGAAAGTAAAGTTCTTGGTTTTCAATGAGGAATTGTGTATTGGTACTGGCAAAAAATCTATTTCAAAAAGGTAAAATGGGATCTAATTTCACATTTTTGAATTGTGATGAGGTTTATGACAGGTTTTATAGTATAATTTTTAAAGTATAAGGTTGCAATTTTCATTAATTAAATGTAATAAAGTTACGTTATATTTCAGTTTGTTTCTTGTATAACTGAAAAATGATAAAAATTTAGGCTCACATTTTATGAAGCTCAAAACAATTTTGCTGTTTGTTCCAAAGACTCTGAGTTAGATTTTAACATTTTCTCGGAGTATTTAGTTTAATGTTTATTTAAAACTTTCTTAAAAGTTGAGTCAAAGATTTTGCTTGAGTTCAAAGAGATGCAGATTTAAAGCTATCACTGTCTTGATAATCTTGTTCCCCTCAACAAAGGAGATAATACATTAACACAACGAAAGTTATTCTAAATGATAGCTTTGATTTCAAATTCTTGATTTCTGCTTTATTTGCAATTCATAAAATATTTTAATTGCATATCTAAAAAAGCAAGGAAAATTAAATTTAGAAAATGTAGAAGTTAAACATAGGTCCAATGAAATTCTAGAACAGAAGCATTAATGTTCATATTTTAAGAAAGATCTGTAGGCCGGCCTGTGGCTCACTCGGTAGAGTGCGGTGCTGATAACACCAAGGCCACGGGTTCGGATCCTATATAGGGATGGCCGGTTTGCTCACTGGCTGAGCGTGGTGCTGACAACACCAAGCCAAGGGTTGAGATCCCCTTACCGGTCATCTTTTTTAAAAAAAAAAAAAAAAAAAAGATCTGTTGTTCTTAATGTTATATTCTGCTATGAGGCATACATTCTCTCACAGCTTGAGTGTCATATCTTTTCTTTTTTTTTTGGCAGCTGGCCAATATGTTGAGCTTCATATCTTAATATCCAACCTGGAAATTATTTTATTCTTGAAACATATTTTACCAAGCCACTAAATCATTTTCAAAAATTTCTTGAAGCCTTTCTCACCAATTACTATGCCAGTTGGCACCAACATTAGTGTTTACCATTAGTATATATTTATATATATGTAGTGTTTCATGTACTTAACATAGGAAAAATGGAGAATGATAGAGTGAAATGAGTAGTTGGGTAAAAGTCAGGTAACCTGGAGTCTACTTTCTTGTTCTGCTACTGAACAGTTCGTAACCTTGGATAAATCTTTGAATACCTTTGTGTATCCTGTTTCTTCATATGGTAAATGAAGGGTTGGAGTGTTGGACTACATTGATCTTTAAGGTTCTTAAAAAATGAGTTCTCAAATTCTGTGAATCTGAACCCATGTAAACCAGACCCAAAAGGTAATTCTGACGGGTGATAAACCCTGTTCAAAACTAAGCTAATTTTCTAACTCAAACATGCTTTTTAATTTAATCTTGGTTAATGGTAACCCTGTAACCCATTTGCTCACACTAGAAACCTTGGGTTCATTCTTGACAGTATTCCTCTTCTCACCTCTACCCCTTCAAATCAAATTGACCAAAGTTCTTGCAAGAGTGCCCCCATTACCATGTAAGTTCCTTGAAGACAGGGACTTTGTATTTTTGTTCACTTCCATTTCCCCACAGCCTAGGATAGTGCCTGGCACATAGTAAGAGCTTAATAAATATTTGTCAAATAAATAATAGGTCGCCATGTCCTGTCAATTCCACTTCTAAAATGTCTCTTCTAACTTTTTATTCCTGTTGTCACTGTCCTAATTCAGGCCCTTATCTTCTCTTGCCAAGATCATTGTACTTGTTCTCCTCCCTCTAGTCTTTCCCCATTTCACTCCATTCTGTGCTCTACTATGAGTCTCTCTTTTTCTTTCTAGAATACATATCTGAATAAGTCATGCTCTTGCTCTAAAAATCCTTTCCTGCCTCCACATTCATTGCCTATAGTATCAGGTCCAATTTGAAAAAAAAAAAAAAAAAAAAAAAAAATATATATATATATATATATATATATATATATATCTTTCTAGTCTGTGCCCAGCCTGTCCTCTAGTTTTGCTATAGAGTCACTGAACAAGTTTGTAGTTTATTGATTTGCAATGGGTCATCAGACATTGGTATTTTTGTTCGTGTTGGTTCTTTTGCCTGGATACCCTTACCCTCTTTTCTACTGTGTGAAATCCTACTTATCCTTGAAGGTCTAACTCAAATGTCATTATCTCTGTGAAAACTTCTTTAACCCAACCCCTTCCTTAATCACACCATAATCTTTTCCATGTTTCTGCGGCACTTTTATAATAACTGCCTTATAGCTTTTACTGCTGTCTATTATAATTTGTTGTGGTCCCTTCTATTTCTCCCCCCACAGCTACTTGATTTGAAGGGCTATCTCTTATTCATCTTGTATCCCCTTGCCAGGCATAATATTTGGCATACAGCAGATTCCCCTCACAAAAATACTATGTAAATACAGATGTAATCTGTCAAATTTGAAAAAATGCAACTTTTTTGCTAAATCAAATACAGGTTATATTCCCTCTGAAATCTGTGATAGATACTTAGTTATCTTCATTTAACATGAATGCTTAATATGCTAGAGTGGCATTACTAAATCCCTTTATCATCCAGCCTCTTATTGATGAACCACATGTTCAACCTTATTCTTTGGTCAGTGTTTTCTCTGTAATCTTATTCTTGATAACAATTCAACTGGCTTCTCTGGAATCTTAGACACCTATAAAGTGCAGTAAGGCTGAATTGTTTATTGCTGCTGCCCCTTTAAGGTGGCCAAGGACATTGCATCTCTGCTCAGACAGAAGAAAAATCACTCAATACTAGATTGAGAAAAGTCTGTGAGATTCCAGATATAAAATCCTTTGGCATTCAGGTTACTGGGTAGGACTTAAGTTGTTAAACCAATCTTCATTTAGCATTCTGTTAATACAGTGAGTGAGTGCTTAGTCTAACTACTCTCTTTCTAAATAAGAACTGACATTTGATAGGATGTTCTTTCCTATAATTCAGCAAATCTCAGAATGTGATCTTAGAGAATCCCCGAAACCTTTTAGAGGTCCATGAAGTCCTTTTCCACTACATATCTGTATGAGGTCATATTTACTGTGTAGACTTCAGTCAAAACAACATATTACAATAGTTTGAATACAGTAGCAGATATAAAATGTATTTCTCTTTTATTAAGCCAGATATTAAAGAGATTTGCAAAAATGTAAAACATCCCATTCTTGTTAATAATTATTTTTATTTTGGAAAATATAATTATTTTTCATAAAATATTTTCATGTTGATAAATAATGGGTTTGTTATTGTTATTTTAAATGACAAGTATATATTTGAACATTTTCTGTTTTAGCTTCTAATACATTAAATATCTATTGATATGATCCATATTTAAAAAACTTCTTTAGATTCTCACTCATAGACCTAGATTAGGCCCTGAGCCCCAAAATTTTGAGACATGCTCTTGTAATTCATGGCCTTTCCTATGAAAGTGAGAGCGTTTTCTTTAACAGCACAGAGCTTATTTTTATGTGTTCGTATACTTTCAGATCTTACCTAAATATAGCATTTTCTAAACTAAAAATGTAAGCCTTATTATATTTTTTGGTAATTATCTTTCATCCCATAAAGACTAAGAACTCCATGAGAACAGATATTTTATCCAATTAATTATCGTATATGTAATACCTTATACTATATCTAGAATACTATAAAAAGATGTTCAATAAATGTTTCTTGAAGGAATATTTATCCATTTAGCTAATTTCTTAATCTTTTCCTATTTATTCTTAATTCTATCATATTCATCAGCTCTAAATTTATGAAATAACATGCATACCACCTAGTGTATGGCACATAAAAGGGATTAAATTGATAGTTTCCACCCTCCTCCTTTATAGAGGCTCCAAGTCTTTCCTTTAATGTATTGTATTGTAGTTTTTTAAACCTTATATTTTATTTCTGTACATAACTTTTCATTGCTTTATTAATGATTTCATCAAGTAAGAACTTATGAATTTTCTTTAAGTGAGTGTTTACTTTAAAATCTTCCCAAATGAGAATAAAAGGCAAGAGTTAAGGGTTTGATTCTAGGCATCATTCCTTTTTTTTTTTTCTGCATATAATTATGAGGGGATAGGAGGATGTACTACATAGAGACTAGGATGTGGTGCGTGCAGGTGGAATATGATTTAAAACATCTATAAAGATGTGTTATGCTGTGTGTGCAATGCTGAAATAGGTATTGCACAAAATAAATGAAACAGACTTTGTACTCTGTAAGATAACTGAAAAAGCTGATAATTGTTGGAGCTTGGTGATAGGTATATGGGGGTTCATTATATTAGTCTCTTTAATTTTATAAGCCTAAATTTTTCCATAATAAAAAGGTAAATAAAGAAGATAGATTAGACTGGTATGTCCAAGATGTTCAAAAATATTACAATTTTTAGTTTATGCCAGATTCACCTAGAAACCTAAGCACATATAGAGGTCTCGGAGGTGGAAGGAGAAAAAACAACCATGTTTAGGATGAAGTGGAGAAAAATCACCATTTCTATTATAATTAGTTCGAGAAAACACTTCATTGGTAAAGAAGTGACTTGAGGAAAGTATCAGAGGTAGAAAATGGCTACTGAATATATTTCTCTTGGTGTAATGCCGAAGGAATGGGAGGAGACAGGGGAGACCAGAGTCTGAGGAAACCTGCAGAAGGCCTATCAAACCCAGATGAGAATTTTAATTCTGATCCATGATGCATCATGAAGTTAATATTCTCAGAGTTGGAGTGACAGGATATAATATTAGGATATAACTTTGAATATTTTCTGCAAGATCATTAAGCACAAATATACTAGTAGAATATTTTGGAAGACTTCAAAGTATTTTGTATTAATATTTTATCAAATTTTTTAATACATGGGTTATGGAATTTTTAAGGAGCACAGAGAGGTAGAGATTGTAGTAGTCAACTAGAGAACCTTGTGAGCCTGGATGAGGGTAAAAAGAATGGTGGGCTGTTACCCTATAATAAGAAATAAAAACAAAAAAAAAAGAAAGCAAAAGATTGATGGCTAGAAGTTACTCTGAAACTTTTAAAACCTAATTTTACTAATAATGTAAACATAAAATCATTATTCTGATAATAAGTATCAGGAGTTTTGAAGTAACTACATTAAAATAGCTGCCCTATAGTAACTGAGGCAACTATGTTCTCATCACACTTGGATTCTGGTACCTATTGAAAAGATTTGATAATTTGAAAATGTTTACCAGGATTCTGAAGGAAACAAAACTGTTAAACACTTTGAATTATATAGCTTCTCATTTTGTAAGTTTAGTAATAAAAATTATAGTGTTATATATGAATACTAAATAGAGATGAATATTTCTGGTAAGCATAATTACATGAAATTGGAGGAGCTGGGGCCTCTGTGCTACATAAAGCAGTAAATTTCATACACACTTATGGACTTGTAAGTGTAATGTTGACTGAATGATATATGGAGGCGATGATAAAATGAGTCAAAGACTGAATGGATATTTGGAATTTTTTAGAAACCACGTTATTGAGGTATGATTGGTGAACAACGACTTGTAAGTGTAATGTTGACTGAATGATATATGGAGGCGATGATAAAATGAGTCAGACTGAATGGATATTTGGAATTTTTTAGAAACCACGTTATTGAGGTATGATTGGTGAACAAAATGCTGTCCATATTCAATGCATGATATTTGGAGTTTGAGACTGTTTCTAAAAGGGTAATCTAACAATCTTCTGTACATGTTCAAAGGAATATTTAAAAATATTGTATAGACAGTTGATTAAGAGAATAAAAGTTGAATCAAAGGAACAGGGGATCATTCAGACTTGTCAGTTTTTGTGTGGATATTGAAAAGCTTTCCATGATGGCTTTTGGGGTTTATTTTAAATTATAATTTAATTGATCTAGGCACCAGAAAGCAACTGTTCCCCTCTTATCTGAGAAGGGAGCATAAAGTCTACCAGGTACACAGACAAAAATCTGGGTGGGAGTAAGAGAAGTGCAAAGTGTGGACTGAGAATGGAAGACACTGATTTTAGGCATCTAACTGTAAGGATGGGGGTTATGGTGTATACTGCCTTTCAATTCTATATCAGGTATGGTTGATGTTAGGGCCTTACATATGTTTGCAGATAGCAAAGCAGACTGGACCACTTAAAAATCCTTCCAAAGCTTTTGTTGAGTTTTTGCCAAGAGACTGTTAACATGAGAATAGGGATGATGTTTGCCTGTTCAGTGCTGTATTTCTCAGTGCCCAGCAGAGTGTCTGGCACATAGTAGGGGCTTATTAAATACTTGAGTAATGAATGATATGTTCTATTCATATCATATCCCTGCATAACAATAATCATAATGATAGTTGTACATTATATCCAGACAATCAATAACTGTTAATAAAGTGCTTCACCTTGAAGCTGGCAAGATTTACTTATTCAGCAAACAATTCTTATATATGTCTTCTCTCTGCCAGACACTTGCTAGGTGCTATGGGTTCAATAGTGTACAAAACACATACAATTTCTACTCTCAAAGAGCTCACATTCTGATAGATGAGATGGTCAAGAAAGTGGGTCATCACCATTAATTGTGGTAAGTGCTACAACTTGGGGTAAGCATAGGGGGCTATGGAAGCACACAAGAGAATCTCCTAACCTTATCTTGTGGAGTCAAGGAAGCCTTTCTGAAGAAAGTGACAATTTGTCTAAGAACTAAAAGATGAATAGGAGTTAGCTAAGTGATAAAGGAATGAGAAGAAAATTAAACTGAGGGAACTAGCTGTGCAAAGTCTTGAGTCATGCCAGTATTTCAGAATGGGTGATATAGTGGAAGGGAGGTGTGAAGAGAGATGAGGCTTAAAGAGGTAATGTAAACTACCAAAGTCACTGAAGAAAAAGTGGAGAGTGAGATGAAAAGGGCAAAGACTGAAACCTGGGGCAAATAGCTTCTAAGTGGCAGAGAGAAGTAAAGAAGCCATCAAAGGAGATAGAGAAGGAATGGTCAGAGATGTGAAAGAATAGGGAGAGAATGGTGTCATGGAGCCAAGTGAGAAGGATTTCAAGAAGGAAGGAGTGACTGAGAGTATCAGATGTAGCAGTAAAGTTCAGAAGGAAGGAACTCTCCATTTTATATGGTGATTTAATGAGAAAAGAAAAGCATTATTATGCCTATTTTACACAATAAAACTGAAGTTCACAGAAGTTAACTGTCTTGGCCAAGACCATGCATCTAATAATTGATCTAAATATGAACTCTAATCCAAGTTTTCCGGCTCTAACTCCAGTGCTGCTTCTATCATCACTGTCTTAATATGTATAAAAAATCAGCAGTTAGCTAAGAAATTATCATTAGGATATAGCTTTGAATATTTTCTATGAAGGTCGTTAAGCACAAATATTCTAGTAGAATATTTTGGAAGACTTCAAAGTATTTTTATTAATGTTTTATCAAATTTTATACTACATGGGTTTGGAATTTTTATGAGAGTTTGTGAAAAGTTATGACAAAATTGAACCTGGATATGCCATTTGTTCTGAATTTTTAATTTTGTAATATACATTACTCCACATATAATTATGCTCATTTGGCCGGCCTGTGGCTCACTCGGTAGAGTGCGGTGCTGATAACACCAAGGCCCCGGGTTCGGATCCCATATAGTGATGGCCGGTTTGCTCACTGGGTGAGCGTGGTGCTGACAACACCAAGTCAAGGGTTAAGATCCCCTTACCGGTCATCTTTAAAAAAAAAAAAAAAAAAAAAATTATGCTCATTTACATACTGAACAGCTATTATGTCCAAGGCATGGTCCCTAGTTGGCTGACATAAGAGAGGGAGGCAGTTTTGGCCGACATTAAGGTGATTGTGCCCTACCAGCAGGAAGGGCATGAATATTTGGAATATTGTGGAGTGAGGATGGGGAGAGTAGTAAGAGACAGAATGGAGAAGATGGAAGGAAACTGAAACATTCCAGCTAAAGTTTAGGGACTAAAAGGCCAGTCTCTCTACCTCCCTTCTATAGGAACTTCCTTGATGGGATTTAGTGATGGGTTTATAATTTATGAGATTCACTAAAATGTGTGCTATTCAACTAATTTTTGAACATTTGACGGAGTTCATGTCATGACTTTGTTGTAATCAGTTAATACTTTAAAAAGCATTCATAAAACCAAAATTCACACTGTCATACAGCTAAGAGTTTGGTTACTCTAGTGTTAATGTTTTGTTAGATAAGAAATTCAGAAGCCTTCTGTACTCTGGCGATCTAGCAGAATGATATTTTATATCAATGTGTTCCTTAATCAAAGGAATGACATACAGGATGATACTGTTATTTAATTCTTCACTATCAATAATCATAGAAATAGGAGTGCTGTGTGCATGTCACTGACTTGGGCCCTTTGAAAATCAGGGACCAAAACAGTCCTGACTTTCTCACACATGACTATAGAGTCTGTATTCTTATGCATTATATTATACTGATGTCAAGAAAGCAGTACAACTAGGGGAGAAATACCAATCAGCTTATAAGGTTTTACCAACTGGTGTATTCAACAGAAACTTTAATTCAATTATTTGAGAATGACAATACTGAGCAGTAGAAATACGTTGGAAGCAAAAAAAGCACGATTGATAGAATTATATACACTGAATTTGTAATCTTTAGCTAACAACTGGCAGTAGAACATGGTATTGGGTAAGAAACAGGCATTTTACTTCACTTGAGCAGCAGAGCTTTTATTTAACCAAGCTTATTTCCTTTTAAATTGATACACACTAGCAATTATTCTCTTAGAATTACTTGGAGTTAAGTAGAACACAGAGTTAGGTTATTAAATGATTCTCAGGTATCACAATGAATTCTAAACCACAGTCAGCTGAGATAGCTGCATCTCATTCAATATCTGGGTGATAAGGATGTATCAATATGGGCTCATCAGCTGTAGCAAATGTACCACTCTGGTGGGATATGTTGATAATAGGGGAGGCCAGCATGTGTGGGGGCAGGGAATATATGAGAAATCTGTATCTTGCATTCAATTTTGCTGTGAACCTAAGTCACTCTAAAAAATAAAATCTATTGAAAAAAATAGCAAAATGGAAGACCTAAATCCATTCATTTCAATAATTACATTAAATGTTAATGAACTAAATGCAGCAATTAAAAGATAGATACTATCAGAATTGATTTTTTTTTAAAAGCAAGGTAGAATTATATGCTGTGTCTAAGAGATATACTTTTTTTTTTTTTAAAGCCGACAACATCTGGTATTCCCAGGTGGTCTCCCATCCCAGTACTAACTGGCGTGACCCTGCTTAGCTTCCAAGATCAGACAAGATCTTGTCTGATGCATTCAGGATTAGACAAGATCAGGTACATTCAGTATTGTATTGGCATAGATCAGATATACTTTACATATAAAAACATAGATAGCTTGAAAGTAAAGGGATAGAAAATTATATACCTTGCAAATTAAATCTAAGAAAGTTGGTGTGGCTATTTTAATATCAGATAAGTTCAAGAAAACGAGGTAAGAGGGAAATTTCATATTGATTAAAGAAGTAATTCAAAAAGAAATTATTACAATCATAATGTGTATGCATGTAGAAGAACCTGAAATTACATGAAACAAAAGTGGCAGAAAAGGAGAAATAGAAAATTCTTCATAGTTGAAGGTTGATAGAACTAGGAAAAACCCCAAAAGTAAATATTTAGAAAATCTAAAACATGATCAAGTATGTTAATCTAGTTGATACTTATATGAGTGTACTTCAAAAAAGTCATGGAAAAATAGAATTAAAAGATAATACAAATCTTTCCATGAACTTTTTGAAGACCTATCATAGACTAATACACTCAATAATTGCAGAATACACATTCCTTTAAAGAGCAATTGATATGTTCACTAACCTATTCTGGGTCGTAAACTTTCAGGGATCTAACACCAAGCAGCTTGTATTTTCTATACCCTTAATCTTGGGAAAAGTAGCTGAAAGTTATCACAATTTATTACTTACTTGGATTATGTCAGTATTTTTTGAGGGGCAATCAACATGCTATTTCTATTTATAAGAATATAAAACATTAAAATAAAGTCATTAAAATTCTTATACAATATTAAAATATTTTTCCAGGTGCAAAAATATTCAAAACTTTATAATCAGCCCAAGACCACATACAGCAAACATGAATGATATTTCCCAAAAGGCTGAGGTAAGTCTCAAAAAAAAAAAAAGAGGGCTATGTAAGCTTGAATGTAGAATTGCTGAAAGGGCAATCCTTTGGTAGAAAGTTCATATTGAGGAGTTCATAATTAATAACATAGAGTCAAGGTGTAAGATAAGAAGACATACAATTCACGGGCTGGTCTTAGGCCAGTATTTTCACTTGGATTCTAATCTAGGAAATATGATTATGAAATTTGTAAGTGATAATGAAGTAGATGTGATGGCTATCATCTTGAGTAGAATTTTAAATATCTTGATAAATCTTAGAAATTATTTTTTCAGTATTAAAAAAAAACCAAACAAGTTTGACCTATAATCATAGGAGAAAGCAATAATTTACTCTCAGGTGAGGATCCTTCTTAGCTCCTTCTTCCAGCAGCTGCAATAGGATTTCTTTTAGCTTTGTTCTGGTTCTTGGCTATAGTTACTGAGAGTTGTAGTATGAAGAGTTCAATTGATACCACCAAATTATAAAACACACACACACACAAAAAACCCCTCAAATGGCTAATGACACATAATAGATTACAAAATACAAGCTGGGTATGCCACAGATTAATTAAGCAATTTGCCATTATCACTAGGAGAAAAGGTTTGGTGTTCTGAGACACTGAAGTTTTATTTACTGAAACTTTTTAGAGATCAGCTTAATTTTCAGAAAAATGAAAATAATTCACTTTCCTGGTTTTAGAATGAAGGAAAAACTTTTCTTCAGTCTTCTACCAGATTTCCCTTCTTGTGAAGCTCTTTTGCCATTTGGGAATTTTCCTCTTAGAGCCCAACCCACTTGGAATGATACAGCCTTCTTAAACATTCTTAACATGGTTAAAGGAAGTTATAGATGGGCAGTGTAGCAGTAGTAACAACATAAATTACTGCTTGTGTACCTGGTGCACCTCAGCCACAAATGAGGAATAAAAGAACTAGCTTTCAGTTTTGCTTATATTAGTTATAGAAACTAGCAAGAATGTAATATGTGAATTAGGCTTTAACTTTAAAGCCTAAACTTTTGCTTTGTTTTCAGCTTCACCTAATTTACTGAAAGTAGCCTTGGTACCTTTTAAACAAGTGATGTCAAATTTGAATCTTTAATAATGGAGGACAATAAAATATGGGTTGTTTTAAATTAGAATTCAGTATTTGATATTTATATTTTATTGTCTTTCACCTTCAGTGGAACACCACCCACAAAATGGGACTTCTTTACAACATATGATCAAAATTTCTACTCTCATATTTGCTGTAATTTCATTTTTTATACTTAGGTTTTAGAAAGTATCCGATCAGGTTGTGATGGTTCAACTAAAGTTTTCAAACTCATTTCTATTTTGTTTCAATAAGTATTATTTATATTGCTTATTCTTCTCTATCTTTACCTAATTTCCTATTTTTTTTTTTAACTTTCTTCTCTTTATTTTCTTCTAATGAAGATTCTGCTTTCTTCATCTAAACCTGTCCCCAAAACCTATGTGCCAAAACTTGGCAAGGGTGATGTAAAGGATAAATTCGAAGCCATGCAGAAAGCCAGGGAAGAAAGAAATCAAAGGAGGTCTAGAGACGAAAAGCAAAGAAGAAAAGAACAATATATTAGAGAGAGAGAATGGAACAGGAAAAAGCAGGAGGTTATTTTATTTTATTCTTGTGAAAATACTCATTTTCATCTTTTTAATTTACATTTTATTATTCACATTTGCTGTATTTCATGTTAACTATAATTGAAATACTTTTCTGTACTGTAAGCTAATTTAAACTCTGAATATAATATGATTCGGTCTAAGTTTTGGACATGTATTTATATGAATTTATTCAACCATATAGATTAAAGAAATGCTTGCACCTGATGATGAAGAAGAGGTATCTTCTAAAGTAGAAAAGGCATATGTGCCAAAGCTAATAGGTAAGAAACTTGAGAGGTAAATTGTGAATAAAAATGCAAAAAAAGAAACATGGCAAAGTATCAAACATTTTTCATATATTCTTAGGAACTGTTAAAGGTAAATTTGCTGAAATGGAGAAACAAAGACAAGAGGAACAAAGGAAGAGAACAGAGGAGGAGCGAAAACGCAGAATTGAGCAGGATATGTTAGAAAAGAGGAAGATACAGCGTGAATTAGCAAAAAGGGCTGAGCAGGTATACACTAAATATTAAGTTGACATTTGCTTCTGAAACTAATTGTACAAAGTTAAATGAATCAGTTTGTTGCCTAATAAAATGTTTTAATACAACATAAACCTATTTAATAACAGCTGAACTGAAAACAAGATCATCTTAAGTTATTTAATATCAGATGCCTGGAAGGATAAGGGCAGAATGTCCTATTTTAAGGTAGAACATTCAGATGACTGTTGTTACATATGATCTTACTCTGTCTACCTTTCTTATTTTTCTTGGCATGTTAGAGGAATTTACAGAGATATAAGGCAGTTTCACACATAAACTATCCACAAGCACCTAACAAAATGCTGATCTTTTACCTTTTTTTTTCTTGGTGGGGGGAGGTGGCTGGCTGGTACAGGGATTGAACCCTAGACTTTGGTGTTATCAGCACCATGCTCTAACCAACTGAGCTAACTGACCAGCCCTAAAATGCTGATCTTTTAAAAGCAGTACTTTAAAATGTTAGTCTTTGAAAGCAATACTTTAAGTGCCTTAAATCTGTTTGCTATGTTTCCTTTGGTTTCCACTACCTTTCTGAAAAGAAAAGTGAGAATGAAAGTAAAGCCATACTTGCTGATACATGTGACATATTTGCATGCTAAAGAAGTTTATTTACCCTGACTTTGCAAATAACCACTTCTACAGTATAAATAGCCACTTATATTGTGGTAAATGATGACATATGCCAGACGAACTATAAAAAGAATGGGAATTTCCTGTATTACTTTGTACCTCCTTATCTGTAGAAAGGATGCTATATACTTTACTGCTGCCACTTCCAGTTATTAAAGATTAGCATTCATTTTACAGTGAAATTTCACAAGGGAATAAAATGATAATATATAAGAATTATTATATATTATAAATATTAAAAGTATTTAGTTATAATTATAGTTGTAGTATAATTATATTATGAATTATAAAATAAGGGAATAAAATATATTATTAAAATATATAGTACTTGGCAGAAAATAGTGAGTGTGTACATGGGGTTAGTCTATCTCTTTTAAATCTTGTGTCCTTTCCCACCAGTGATTATTTTCTAGACTTTAAGACCCACTACAACCCCAAGAATGGAATATGTAGGCAGTGGTTTCTCAAAGAAAAACTGTGTGTGTGGTGAAGAGGTGAGTTTGAATATGAAGAAGACACAGGATTCTCACACAGAGATGGAAACAAAATATGTTCATGAAAAAGAACCACTTCTTTAGTAACTCTAAATACTTGCCATATCATGTCAGGGTGCCATAGAACCTTGGTTAATGAAATGTTTAGCCCATTAAATTATTATTATGATTATATTATTTTTGTCCTTTTTGTGACTGGTAAGGGGATTGCAACCCTTGGCTTGGTGTTGCCTGCACCACGCTCAGCCAGTGAGCGCACCGGCCATATGTATATAGGATCTGAACCCACAGCGGGAGGGCCACTGCGCTCCCAGCGCCGCACTCTCCCGAGTGCGCCACGGGGTCGGCCCAGCCCATTAAATTGTTTAAGAACATGTAGGTAGAGTAAAGTGAACTATTAATAGTAATTTCATCTTGAAAATATGTTAAGTCTAATTTTAAAATCTAATTAAGTACATTTCCCTCAGATCTAATTTAATGTATCTTTGAATATAAGGAGTAAAGTATGGCATAGGTAGTCAAGAAGAGTCTTAATATTTGCAAAATCCACTTGTACAAATCTATATGCAAGAAATGCTATAAAAGGGATTCCTGAGACAGGGGGTAGCTGAATGAGTGACCTCCAAGATAATTACCAGTTCTGAGATTCTAGCATCTTATAATGAATTTAAAATGGGTATACTTTGTGTACTGGATGTTAGAATCAAAGATCAATAAAATTTGGGGCAGAATCTTGATTTGGTATTATCTGGTTATCTTTGAGGATACCCTGATAGGCAGAATTAAAGTCCATCAGCTTAGAAAAAGATTTTATTGATGGGTGAAGGGAATGTTGAAAAGAGAGGGGAGAAAAGGAAGTTGATTTGGGGGAGCAAAAGGAATAGTTTTCACAAAGCGAAAGAAATAGTTGGAAAGCAGCTCTTCTTCAATAGTAGCTTCTGAAAGTCAACACTATAACTGAACTTCTGAATAACTATTTTCTGTGAATATACTCATACCATCACCACTTACACAAATTGATCTTTTTTTCTTGTTTGCTGTGAAAAAAAAAAAAGAAGTGTCCTATCTTTTGTTGTTTTGGTAATGGTTTAAAATAATCAAAGAATAAAGTAAAAAAACAAAAAAAATCTCCAAATATGCTTTATTTTACCATAAGCTAAAAAAGATTGGGAGGTTGTAGCACCAAGAAAAAGAAAGTTGGGGGTCAAGAAATTTAGTATTTCGTTTTCCTATAGTGTCAATGTCTGGCTTCTCACCATATCTCCTTGATTTTTTTATTGATAAATTAACATGATTTGTAGAGGAGTTGTGAGTACTTTTTTGAAGGGAAGTCATTTTGTAATTATTTTTTATAGAGCCATTAAAATTTTTCTTAGTATAATATCTCATTCAATAAAACCTTCCCCACTTAAATAGCAAATCAGTGTGACAAGTAGTTCTGTAACAAAGCAAATTATTCTAAAGAAAATAATTTTGTAATGTACAAAATTATTCTGAATGAAACTATTAAAAATAAAGAATAAAATAGATTTTTAATAAATTATTTGTTCAGAATAAGTTATTTTTCAAGAAATTGGGTATCTTATAAAATGTATTATTCCTGACAGAGAATATAGAAAAAAAGAGTGGGATGATGAGAGGACAGAGACTCAGCCAGCCCAGTTCCTAGTATGGGCCAGGGTACAACAAAATTCCCTTAGACTGCATGAGAAATTAACTACTTCCAGATTCTTTCATTGGTTTTAAAAATCAAATTGAAACAATAAATAATCTGAGTTTTTACTTTCTAATGGTTCTCATTTTCCCATTGCTTATGTTTCCTTTTCCTGAGATCTCAAACATTGTATTACTTAAATCACCTATCTTCTCTCAATTCTCAGTTTGCTAAGGACATCAGTCTGCCCCTCAAGCTAGCCTAGTGATGTTTCTTATGAATAATGGTCAAGTTGAGACCCCTTTTTTTTTTTTTTTTTGTCTTTTTCCGTGTCCGGCAACGGATCACAACCCTCAGTGTTGCCCCCGTACCGGACTGGGGACCAGCAACGGGATCGCAACCCTTGGGGTCGCTCCCGTGCCTTGCTCAGCCAGTGAGCGGGAACCGGTCTGTATGTGGGATCTGAACCCTCGGGCGGGAACGCCGCCGCGCTTCCCAAGCGGCGCACTTATCCAGTGCGCCACCGGGCCGGCCCGAGACCACTTTTTAAATGAGAGCCTTTCCTACTTAGATCTGGTCTAAATAGAGAACATTATGACTAACAGAATTATTATTATTATTATTATTTTTGTGATCGGTAAGGGGATTGCAACCCTTGGCTTGGTGTCACCCACACAGCACTCAGCCAGTGAGCGCACCGGCCATCCCTATATAGGATCCTAACGAGCGGCAGGAGCGCCGCTGCGCTCCCAGCTCCGCACTCTCCCGAGTGAGCCACGGGGTTGGCCCTAACAGAATTATTTTTCCTCCTAAACTAGCCTGCATCTTTCACCACTTTGTTATTGTGTCAGTTATATTTTTGCTATATATTTATGTTGTAAAGTGTAATCATGACAATTATTTGATTGCTAATGATAGGGTTTCCTTTTACTGGGGCAGGGACAGAGAATGGAGAAACATTTCTGTGTATTTCAGTTTAAATTGCTAATTAAATTAATAATTGCTGCTTGTAAGCTCACAGCCAGGTCATAAAAGTTTGGTCCATTATTCAATGTCCAGATTTACAAAGGTAGGCTTTATCTTAATTTTTTCTTAATATGTTGTTCCCTGGTTATTTATATAAAAATGTAAAAACTAATATAAGGTTTAATCTCCATTTAAAAGGACATACTTGGCTAATTTGGAACATTAAAAATATTTCAAAAGTTACAAATTTGAAAATTAATCATAAATCATAACTAAATTACTTTTCAGTTGTATGTTTAAAAGCAAAAAGAAGAAATCCAATGTAATGTAATTATATGAAATTCTCATTCAATAGATTGAGGACATAAACAATACGGGAACTGAATCAGCATCAGAGGTAAACAGACATTTCCTTTAATGAAACATTCACTTAAAATTATCAGATTCACAAATTATCTTTCAATCTAAGAAAAAATTAAAAGAGCTTTTACTCTTTGTATTATAAATACAGCAAATAACAACAAAAAAGGTTTTGCAAAGCAAGATCATACTTTTATACCTTCAAATACTATAGCATAGTATTTTTTAAAGAAAAGTATGTTGTTTTTTCATAGTTAGATTAGAAGGACAAGTCTCATTAGTCTCAGTCTGGGATACTCTGCCAAGACTATATAGTTCTTGAACTGTTACTAACAGTTGAGATTACTGAAAACTAACATTTTTAAAAGGCAGTTTTTCTTTTCATCATTTGTCTTCTTTCCTCAGAGTTCCTGAGAGTTTGTGTTTGTTTTTCACATACTAGTATAGAGTGCACTATCTATTGTCATAAAGGAAAGTTTAACAATCACAAAAATTTTAGTCACCTCTTTTTATCTAACAGAGAAAGTTAAAAATCGATCAAACAATTTGATGGTGTGCCTAAAACTATAGCCACATATATTGAAAGCAATTTTATTTTAGGGTCATGTGTTATGTTTTATAACTGTCCTCTTTATTTTTGGAAAAAGAGGCAACAATAGATTATGTATTAGAACTACTTAATTTAAAAAAAAATAAATTTTAAACTATCTTAAAGGGATCAAATGTATCTATATTTATATGTATTATAAATGTTTAATGAATGACTTGGAAATACTGTTTTTCTCACTAAATATTAGTTTTATTAAGTATTTAAAAGCTTGCATGGAGAGAAAAAATCATATGCAGAAACATTTTTGTGTGTGTTTAAATTGAATCTATCCACCATCAAATTGATTTAGGGTATACTCACATGCACATTACCTTTTGTGGGACTAATGCACAGATAGCTAAATTCAGGCAATGACACTGCAGTTTTGTTATCTGAACAGCTTTATTAACTCCATCTCTAGGAAATAGAATGATTCTTGAACTTTGTCAGCAATGGATTTCAGTAAGATTAGTTCATAATGACCAATGAGCTTAGAGAAAGATATTTAATAGTAATCTGTAAAAAAAAATAATTTTTTGTTCTTCATAATAACATTGATGGCAATGTAATGAAATTCACCAACGATGGAAGTGGTAAAGTCCCATGAAACCTAAATTTTGATTAAGAAGAAAAATGCTAATTATCTATCCTATAAAATAGGAAGGAGATGATTCACTGCTCATAACAGTGGTGCCTGTCAAGTCATACAAAATATCTGGAAAAATAAAAAAGAATTTTGAAGGCCTAGAAAAAGAACGAGAAGAGAAAGAAAAGATCACCTATGAAGAAGATAAAAAAATTAGATATGAAGAAGAACAACGATCTCTCAAGGAAGCAAAGTGTCTTTCATTGGTGATGGTAATTTTTTTTTTAAGTAACTAATCAAAGCAGTTTAGTTAAGTTAGCAGCATTTCACTTTATGACTAACAGGTGGGGGGTTCATAATGTTTCTTAGGATGATGAAATGGAAAGCAAGGCAAAAAGAGAATCACTTTCTCCTGGAAAATTGAAACTAACTTTTGAAGAATTAGAGAGACAAAGACAAGAAAATCGAAAGAAGCAAGCTGAAGAGGAAGCAAGACAACGTTTAGAAGAAGAGAAGCGTGCTTTTGAAGAAGCAAGGCGGCAAATGGTAAATACAATATTAAATATAAATCCTACATTTACTATTAGGGAAGGTATTAGCTCACTTGTCTAGAGAATGGTGTTGGTAACACAAAGGTCAAGTGTTTGGATCCCCATACCAGCCAGCCACCAAAAAAAAAAAACATTAGGGTAGCTGGCTTTAGATTAAGATTCATTATCGTAAGTTCAAGGAGATTTTCTATATATAAGGGCCTGATTTTGAAATTATATGCATATTCCATATATAAAATGTATCTGCATTGTTTTCTAGTTTCCACTTTGGGGCATTTTACTAAATATGCTTTAAGTTTTTATTTTTACAAATTGTTATTAATATATAAATATGAAGGGCTGGTTAGTTAGCTTAGTTGGGTAGAGTGCGCTGCTAACACCAAGATCCCTGTACTGGCCAGCCGTCAAACAAACAAAAACAAACAAAAAATATATATAAATATGCAAAATAATTACTCAACAAACCTGGTTCCCATTCATCTGTTAGTTCAGCCTGCAATGTATTTAATAACATGGGTATAGGACATTTTCAAGTCTAATTATAAGTGTACACACTTGGTTTCAGTCCAGTTTTGCAAATGTTTGAACACATCAAAATAACAGTTTATGGAATATGCAGTTTGCCCTGTAAGGTATGGATGTGTGTGTATATATGTATGTAGGGTAGTGGTTAAGGGCATGGATTTTGGAGCCAGACTGCCTGGATTCAGATATCAACCATATACTAACTGTGTAACCATGGACAAGTTATTTAATTTCTCTTTGTCTTAGCTTCCTCATTTGTAAAATGGTAAAAATGATAGTGCCTACTTTTTAAATGGTTAAATGAGTTAATACCTAGAAAGCACTTAAAATAGTGTTTGGCATATACTAAGTGCTTTAAAAATGTTGATTATTATGAAACTGATAGATTTATCAATAAAAAATAAAATTGAAATAAGAAAACAGATTTCAAATCTCATTTTAAGAATTTTAAAATGGAACATCTATAATAAAGTTGTCAGAACTTTTTCCATCAGCTTTCATTAATGATGTTCTAAGGATTATATATCAAAAATTTTAATTTTTTAGACATTTATTTGAAAATGTTATGGCTTTTGGGTATTATAGTTGCATAATACCTACACATTTTAGATATCACTGGTAGCCAACTTGATAAATAGAAATATTGTTAATCAAATAATAAATTTCAATAAATATTTTAATTAATTTAATAATAAATTATAAATTTAAATTATAAAATCATAATACTTAAATTTTATGTAATATAGTTCCAGGTAACAATCTTTTATCTGACTAGTATAAGGAAAAGCACCATAGTTTATTGCAAAAAAATAAATCCATGAAAATTACAAAATGAGAACTTAATTTTACTACCAAAGAGACTCTGTGTAGGTATGCTTGAACATCAATTTAAGCACACACACACACACACACACATTTTATGTTTGTTCTGGGAAAGTAAATGTTCAGTAGTGACCCCTTTAACATTTAAAAAATATTTCATCTTCTCTATGTAAATATTTGACTTGCTTGAGAAATTTGATTTGACTTGAGTACCTCTTTATTTTGAATTTCTCCAAATTTGAATATTTTATTATATAAGACATTAAAAAGGAAGGTTTGGTCAAGTTTTGGTCAAGTATATTAAGGGCATTGAAACACTACTGAGAGAAGTAGCTCATTCGGTGCCTTTTGACTGGTAAGTCATTACTGTCTTTGATGAATTTCAATTCTTAGTAATGAATTGTTTATTTGGTTAGGTAACTGAAGAGGAGGAAAACCAAGGCACAGAAAAAAATTTTAAAGAATACCGTCCTGGTAAACTCAAACTCAGTTTTGAAGAAACAGAAAGGCTAAGGAGAGAAGATGAAAAAAAGAAAGCAGAAGAAGAAGCCAGAAGGAGAATAGAAGAAGAAAAGAAGGCATTTGCTGAAGCAAGAAGAAGCATGGTAAGACAGAACCTAACTGGAGAATGCTATTAGGATTCAGCTTTTAGAGTATGTTAGTAGGAAAATGATTAGACTTTGGGGAGTACTGTATTATTTCAGAAATCTGTGCCAATAGTAGGAATGGCAAGTAGTTTTTAAAGTCTTCCAGTTGGTTGAAGGTATTTACTTCAAATTAGTGTTGAGGTTTTGATTAAATTGCCATGCCTGTCATAACAATGAATATTATCTTTTTTCTTTGGGAAGGCATGTTTTCCAGAACTAAGTATAAAAGAAACAGTGAGTTCCTCTCCCCAATTTTTCCTTTTTTCCTCTCGATTATCTCCTCCCCTTCCTTCCTGTGCTCCCTCTTCATTCCTTTTCATTCATTCTTTCTTTCTTTTCAATTTTCACCTCTTCCAGTCAGTTAGTCACAATTATTTAACTCTCCAAAATGCTCGCCCATCACTCCTGGATATTGACAACTAATTTAACTGTCCCAAGGTTATATACTTCCTATACCATTTTTTTTTTTCCTTTTTTTTTTTGTCTTTTTTCATGTCCGGCAATGGATCGCAACCCTCAGTGTCGCGCCCGTACCGGGCTGGGACCGGCAACGGGATCGCAACCCTCAGTGTCGCACCCGTACCTTGCTCAGCCAGTGAGTGGGAACCGGTCTGTATGTGGGATCCGAACCCTCGGCGGGAGCGCCTCCGCGCTCCCAAGCGGCGCACTGTAGCAGTGCGCCACCGGGCCGGCCCTTCCTATACCATTTTAATGATTGTAAAATGTGCAGTTATCTGACAAACTATTTTCAATCAATTTGACATGTGAACACTGAATCCCTTTCTTGAAATGTTTTAATTGGCTTCAGTGATATCATAACCTGGTTGTCTTTGTTTGGGTGAGATTCAGACACATATATCCAAGTGTTTATTTGGCTTTATCACCAATGGTTTACAAATGGTTTCTACTGAGAAACCCCACAGACATTGTGAAAGCACTTAATTTTAGGAGTATAAGCAGGTTCAGAAGTGTTAGAAGTAGCTGTGAAGATCAGGAGAACTAGGCCAAAACTGTCTTTTTACTGTGATTCACTAAATGGAAAAAGTACAGGAAAGGAAAACTGTTAAACCAAAACCAAGTTTCCTAGAGACATTTCTCTATCAAAAGAGAGAAAAACTCTTCCTTCACTCATGTTGTTTTGCTATCCAAGACCAAGTACTGTAATTTCATACTATAGTTCAGTTCATTCATATATTAAATAAAAATTTTTTTGGCAATTTTTGGATTGTAAAACCATGTAAACATTGTTTCTGAGTTAGATTAGTGCTGTGGTGAAGCCTGGGTTTAAAATCTTGATAATATTTGGAACAAATAAATAGTTACCCCTTGCCTCTCTCATTCACCTACGTGTATTTCAACCACAGGGTCACAATTCAGGCCAGAGGTTTATGTATATTCCTTCAGGGGATAGAAAAACAGAGAATTGTTTTTCATGATAAAATGTAATTCAAGTCAGAACTTAAAAGCAGAGTTTCTATTTGCAATTAGAGATTGCCTGTATAGAGGGGATGATAATGTAGTAATAAAACTATCTTTTGGGAGCTTACTATAGTGTTGGACACACTGCTAAGTGTCTTGAAACTTTATTTAATCCTCATGACAACCCAATGAAAGTTGTCACAGGGCCGGCCCGGTGGCGCACTGGAGAGTGCGCTGCTTGGGAGTGTGGCGGCGCTCCTGCCGAGGGTTTGGATCCCATGTGGAGACCGGTTCCCGCTCACTGGCTGAGCGTGGTGCGGGCGCGACACCGAGGGTTGCGATCCCGTTACCGGTCAGTAAAAAAAAAAAAAAAGAAAGTTGTCACAGATAAGGATGCAGACTTACAGTGATGAAGTAACTTGCCCAAGGTCACAGCTATAGTATATATTTATTGTTTAAATTATTTAAATTATTCATGTAAGTTCATGAAATTATGAAAAGGCAGTCTAAGATATTATTTATAATCTTACTAGAAAGATTTTGAAGTCTGAATCCCAGCTTTGCCACTTAGTGTTATATTGACTTTGGGCAAGTTGTTTTTTTTTTTTTTTTTTTTTTTTTTTTTGTCTTTTTCCGGGTCCGGCAACGGAGCGCAACCCTCAGTGTCGCCCCCGTCCCGGACCGGGACCGGCAACGGGATCGCAACCCTCGGTGCTGCCCCCACGCCTCGCTCAGCCAGTGAGCGGGAACCGGTCTGTATGTGGGATCCGAACCCTCGGCGGGAGCGCCTCCGCACTTCCCAAGCGGCGCACTAGCGCAGTGCGCCACCGGGCCGGCCCTGGGCAAGTTGTTTTGTATGTCTCAGTTTCCTCATCAGTAAAATGAGAACAATAATAATAATATACTTACTTCATGGGGCTACAGGATTAAATAAATTAATACATGTAAAGTGCTTATAACTGTACCTGGAAGCTCTATGTACAAGGGTACTTCAAAAAGTTCATGGAACAATAGAATTGTTGAAGTACCCTTGTATTAACTATTATTATCTCTTTAAATGGGCTGGCTGGTTAGCTCAGTTGGTTAGAGCACAACCTTGTAACACCAAGGTCCAGGATTCAGATCCCTATACTGGCCTGCTGCCAGATCATAGCATTAAGAGTGATTTTTGCCTGATTATGAAGAGATCATGATGGATTATTTAATTCATTCAGACAAGACCATGACTTAACTGAAATGTTCTATTAAAAATTTTTTTTGTCTGTCCAGTTAGCTCAGCTGGTTAGAGCAAAGCCTTATAACCTCAAGGTTAAGGGTTCAGATCCTTGTGCCGGCCAACTGCCAAAAAAAAAAAATATGTATATTTTTTGCAGCTGGCTGGTATGGAGATCTGAACCCTTGATTTTGGTGTTATAACACTGTGCTGTACATAACCAACTGAGCTAACCAGCCAACCTTGAAATGTTCTATTTTAATTACCAGATTGGAGATTCATTTAAATCTATTTAAAAAAAATGTTCTCAATATTAGAAAATCTTAAAATCTAATTCAAATTATTTATAATATAAGTAAAGTCAAAGTATTTCACTGTGTTCATCGGAATGGAGAATAGATAGTTACCATATCCTTCATAACCACAAAATACCTCAGTCTTACATTTTCTAATAATTCCTCCCTTATTTATTGCTTCATACTTTTGAAGAGAATTTAGGTATCCTGGTTTTTAGTTCAATGTGAAACATTTCTATTCAAGTAATCCCAGGTTCTACTAGACATATTCTCTTTTTATAATGTATAATTCTGGCAAGAGTGATAATTATTTTAGATCATTTTAAACAGGTAGTAGATGATGACTCCCCAGAGATGTATAAAACAATTTCTCAAGAATCTCTTACACCGGGAAAACTGGAAATTAATTTTGAAGAATTATTAAAACAAAAAATGGAAGAAGAAAAACGACGAACAGAGGAGGAACGGAAACATAAACTAGAAATGGAGAAACAGGAATTTGAACAACTGAGACAAGAAATGGGAGAGGTAAGATTTTTAAGAAATATACATTTGTATTCTACATATTTATTAAGCTAAGTATTTTACTTACATTACCTTACAGTAACCTGGTATTATTATTCACATAAAGGATACTCAACATATTCCTATGAGGCACTTACTTGATATAGGCTTCAGCATAGTTATGTGTACTTTCTAGTCTGTTATAACTACTCTTTCATTGCTTATTTAAAAAAAAAAATTGGTTTGCAAGTGACTGAAAATTACTATAGTTCCTTAAGTAAATGTTTTTACTACATACCTCAAAATTGTGTGTGGGTACACTGTGACTGAGAACTGTTGTTCTAGAGTTCTTAATATACCCTTTTATACTTATTTTCCTTGAAAGAAACTGATAAATTTAATCAAAGTAAGATAAAATACAAGAGTACCATGGATGCGAATAGGTTCATCAGTTTGGCAGGTCTTTTTTTTTTTTCCCCTAAAGAAAAATCATTTATCTATTTTTTTTTTTTTTGTCTTTCCAAAAAAAGACATGGTAAGGGGATCGCAACCCCTTGGCTTGGTGTTGCCCGCACCGCGCTCAGCCAGTGAGCGCACCGGCCATCCCTATATAGGATCCAAACCCGCGGCGGGAGCGCTGCTGCGCACCCAAGCGCCGCACTCTCCCGAGTGCACCACGGGGCCGGCCCGCCATTTATCTATTTTTTATTCTGTGAACTTTTTCTATTCTATACAGGGGACATTTTGTACAAAATATGAAGTGTACATTTTTATTATCACTATAAAATACAGATAAATGTATGTATAATATTAAAAAGATGAAGTATAAAGTACGTGAAGAAGATATTCAGAATAGCAATATATATATATATATATATATATATTTTTTTTTTTTAAAGATGACCGGTAAGGGGATCTCAACCCTTGGCTTGGTGTTGTCAACGCCACGCTCAGCTAGTGAGCCAACCGGCCATCCCTATATAGGATCCGAACCCGTGGCCTTGGTGTTATCAGCACCGCACTCTCCCGAGTTAGCCACGGGCCGGCCCAGAATAGCAATATTTCTGATGAAGTTTGGCAAATCTTTGATCATTTTATTTTACTAAATTACTCCAAGAGGGAACTTTGATTCTGTTAAATATCTTAGTATGATTTCTGTAGTGTTGAAATTAATTAATATACATATAGACTGCACAGGGCCAGCTTCATGGGCATGTAACTTGTGTACTCACAGGACCTCTGTGTTCAGAAGGGCCGCTGTTTGGGATTTAATGCTCTGAGGTTGCCCTTTTGAAATTCTTAATTTTATCTTTGAATTTGTGTATTGTGAGGACATGGAGTGTACTTTAGGATATTGGAACCTTGACTCACCTGTGCCTCCTATTTCTCTGCCTCCCTGGATGCCTTCTCAGCAACACCCTCTTGAAGGCCCTGCCAAACCTCCTTCCTGCCCCTGGATGCTGTGGCCCTCTGTCTGAGTGGCCCAGGTTGTGTAGGTGGCAGAGGTGAAGGAGGAGGCCAGTATTTACCATCATCCTTAGCCCCTGGCAGTAGCCAGGCTATACACATCAGCAGGTTTGTGTTCCAGCAAGCAGTCCTATGACCTGAGGTGAGGTGAACAGTGACTGTGTCAGCTTTGAACTGGCAGTGCCATGGCATGTCTGGCAGGTGACTTGATGGGGTCCTCTTACCAACTCTTGATCTAGGAACCAAGTGTGTCCCTATGCAATCTCTTGGAAGTTGCCTTTTTGTCATGAGTTGGGGCAGGAGGCCTGTGGAAAGGAGTTTTACTTCACTGCCCTGGCTGTGGCTCAGCAAATTATCTAGCTGGCCCTGAAGATATAAATGCCACATAAATATATGAATAAAATATCATAAATGTTGTAGGAAAGTTTTCCAAGGTCTAGTTCCCCCCCCTTCCCTCAAATTCAATACCATTTATTTTTTTATATTGTTATAAATTGTACTTATTATTTATGCCTCTCGTCTAGTCTCTCCCCATCCCCCTCTCCCTCCACACTCCCCCCTAGAAATCTAGAATACCCTAGATTTCTTCTTTCTGAAATAGTAATGGTTACTCTGTTGATTTGTTGCCTAGATTATCTGTCCAATGCTGAGAGGTGTTCAGGTCCCCCAATATTTTCATAGAGCAGGTGCTTCTTCTGTCACTCTGGAATAGGCTTTGTGGAGACATCCTGTTCTTTTTTTGGGTCTCTGCTTGTGACTCTCCTTGTGTTAGTGCACTCCAGTGGCTGGTGGACCATCTGCATGGTGGTTGTAACATCTAGCCACTTTCATGGCAGCCGTGGTTACTGTGGTGGCTGTGGTGGGCCACCCACAGAGAGGTAATGTTTTTAGTATGCTCCTTATTGCTGGCGGTGTGCCTGGTTGTGAGGAGGGTCTGGTCCCTGGCTCCATACCTCAGGACCCCAGTTGGGCCCTGAGGTGCTGGCAGTGTGCCTGGTTGTTGGTAGGGGGTCTGTTCTGCACTCCATGTCTCAGTACCCCTGGCGGGCCCAAAGGCACTGGTGGTGTGCCCGGTTGAATAACATTTATTTCATAAAGGAAGCTGAAAATTGCCTAATTCTCTTTGAAAACTCACTTCTAAAGTAGAGAATATTTTAGTACATTATTGAAATGTAGTCTAGTTAATATATGGCAGTATGTAACTGTCTTGAAATCCTGGTGCTATTGATTTACCCTGCTATGTTGGGGAGATTTCAAACAAAGTAGCACGCCAGTTCCTAGACTGTAGCTAATTAGTTCAATGATTAATTTTGATCAGAGTGATTTAGAAACCATTGTGATATGTCATAGATTTGCTGGTTTCTCATATTTTATGGTTGCATATTTTCACCCACATAGTTGTTAAAAAGTGGAGGTAGTATAAAGGAATGTTTTCTCTTTTAACCCTTGGTTGAGCCAAGAAATTAAGCCTCACGTCACATCATCCACTGTGACACACCCCCACTCTCTTTTTAAACTTTGCCTAGAACTCAGGTTTTCTCCAAGAAAAGCATATTAAGAATACCTGCAGTATTTTACCACTCCGTATAGTGGGATTAGTGTTTAGTGTAATAAATATTACAAAGGACAAGTAGTAATAAATAGTGAAAGTCAGGGGAAAGGCATTTGAATGAAAGGACAAGTAAAATGCTATAAAGAACTGGAGCCCAATTTTGGTTGACTCCTTTTCTATCTTTCTTGACAAAAAAATACAATTGAGAATACAAGTGGTATGTGGAGAAATGCAGGGATTTTAGGAGACTATGCACATACCTATTTTTATTGCACTTTGTTTTACTGTGCTTCGCAGGTGTCGTTTTTCACAAATTGAAGGTTTGTGGCAACACTGGTCCATTGGCACCATTTTTCCAACAGCATGTTCTCACTTTGTCGCATTTTGGTAATTCGCACAATATTTTGAACTTTTTTCATTATATCTGTTATAGTAATCTGTGATCACTGATCTTTGATGTTACTATTACAATCGTTTAGGGGAGGCCATGAACTGGGCCTTTATAATGATGTAGAACTCCACCAACTGGCCATTCTGTTTCCCTATCCTTGGATCTCCCTATTCCCTGAGACACAATATAGAAATTAGGCCAATGTATAACCCTACAATGGCCTCTAAGTGTTCAAGTAAAAGGAAGAGTTGCATGTCTCTCACTTTAAATCAAAAGCTAGAAATGATTAAGCTTAGTGAGGGAGACATGTCAAAAGCCGAGACAGGCCAAAAGATAGGCCTCTTGCACCAAACAGCCAAATTGTGAATGAAAATGAAAAGTTCGTAAAGGAAATTAAAAGTGCTACTCTAGTGAACACATGAATGTTAAGAAATGATAAGAAAGCTTTATTGTTGATATGGAGAAAGTTTTAGTGCTCTGGATAGATCATCAAACCAGCCACAATATTCCCTGAAGCCAAAGCCTAAACCCAGAGCAAGGCCCTAACTCTCAATTCTATGAAGGCTGAGTAGTATGGAAGCTGCAGAGCAGAAGAAAATTTGAAGCTAGAAAAGGTTCATAAGGTTAAAGGAAAGGAGCTGTCTTCATAACATAAAGGTGCAAGGTGAAACAGCAAATGCTTATGTGGAAGCTGCAGCAAGTTTTCCAGAAGATCAAGCTAAGATCACTGATGAAGGTGGCTACACTAAACAGGTTTTTGATGTGGATGAAACAGCCTTATATTGGAAAATGCCAACTTTCACAGCGAAAAAGAAATCAATGCCTTGCTCAAAGTGTCAAAGGACACAGGCTTTCCTGACAGGAGCTAATGCAGCTGGGGTGACTTGAAGTTGAAGCCAATGCTTACTCTTAAAATCTTAGGGCCCTTAAGAATTATGCTAAATCTACTGTGCCTATGCTCTAAAAATTGAACAACAAAGCCAGGATGTTTACAGTATTTAAGCCCATTGTTGAGACCTACTGTCCAGAAAAAAAGATTCCATTCAAATTACTCCTTACTGATAATGTACTTAGTCACCCAAGAACTCAGATCTCTAAAAATTGAACAACAAAGCCAGGATGTTTACAGTATTTAAGCCCATTGTTGAGACCTACTGTCCAGAGAAAAAGATTCCATTCAAATTACTCCTTACTGATAATGTACTTAGTCACCCAAGAACTCAGATGGAGATGAGATGTAAAAGGAGATTAACGTTTTCATGCCTGCTAACCTAACATCCATTCTGCAGCCTATGGGTCAAGGAGTCACTTCAACTTTCAAGTCTTATTACTTAAGAAATACATTTTGTAAGGTTATAGCTGCTATAGATAGTGATTCCACTGATGGATTTGGGCAAAGTAAATAGAAAATCTTCTGGAGAGGATTCACCATTCTAGATGCCATTAAGAACATTCGTGATTCATGGGAAGAGGTCAAAATAACATTAACAGGAGCTTGGAATAAGTTGATTCCAACCCTCATGAATGACTTTGAGGGGTTCTAGACTTCAGTGAAGGAAGTAGCTGCAGATGTGGAGGAAACAGCAAGAGAACTAGAATTAGAAGTGGAGCCTGGAGATGTGACTGAGTTGCTGCAATCTTTTGATAAAACTTTTAAAAGATGACAAGTTGCTTCTTATGGATGAGCAAAGAAAGTGGTTTCTTGAGATGGAATCTATTCCTGGCGAAGATGCTGTGAACATTGTTGAAATAACAAAGGATTTACAAGATTACGTAAATGTAGTTGATAAAGCAGTAGCAGGGTTTGAGAGGATTGACTCCAGTTTTGAAAGAAGCTCTACTGTGGGTAAACTGCTATCAAACAGCATTGCATGCTACAAAGACATCTTTTGTGAAAGGAAGAGTAAATTAATGTGGCAAATTTCATTGCTGTTTTATTTTAAGAAATTGCCATAGTCACCTCAATCTTCAGCAACACCACTCTGATCAGTCAGGATCTCCTGAGGCAAAAGCCTCCAACAGCAAACTCGCTGAAATCTCAAATGATTGTTAGCATTTTTTTTTTTTTTTTTTTTTTTTAGCAATAAAGCATTTAATTAAGGTATGTACATTGTTTTTTGGACATAATGCTATTGCATACTTAATAGAATATAGTACAGTGTAAACATATTTTTTTTCCCCTTTCTTTGCCAGGGATCCAAACCCCTGACCTTGGTTTTTTAACACTGTGCTCTAACCAACTGAGCTAAGTGGCCAGTCCCTTAGCATGAACTTTTATATGCACTGGAAAACCAAAAAATTTGTGTGACTCCCTTCATTGTGGTGGTCTGGAACCAAACTTGCAAAATCTCCAGGGTATGCCTATATATTTCTAGAAATGCCTGTTAGCTTGAGTATTAAGCGTGATATTTAACCTTATAAGACTACCATAAAAATCAAAGATAGGAGAAATTTTAGATATTCTGGCACTACTTAGAGATGAAGAAACTCATACCCAATGGCTTAAGCAACTAAGCAAAAGGCTGCACAATATCAGAGCCACAGCTAGAAAGCATATATGACTACTAGCCCTGTGTTCTTTCAATTCTATTTCCTTTTTTTTTTTTTTTTTTATTCTATTTTCTGGGGTGGCCAGTTAGCTCAGTTGGTTAGAACAATCTTCCAACACCAAGATCATGATTTAAGATCCCCGTACCAGCCACCTCACACCACCAACAAAAAAAATCTTCCTATAATTCCTTGTGAAAACTAATCTTGCCATGTAGATTTTGGTTTTAGCAGGTTATCATGGAATGTTAGAGGTTTTTAGCCATATTCTCTAATGAAATTAATACTTTAAATGGAATGAGATGTTTTCTAAAGTCTTAAATTTGTAGCACCACTTAATACATAGTAAATTTAGACATTGCACTTAGGGAAGAGGTTATTTACGCTTTATTTTTGGCTTCAAATAATGGTGCACTCTTTGGATGATATGTTGTACAATACAAACTAATTTGTTGATATTCAATATATCAAAACCTCAATTTTTTTTGAAGGAAGAGGAAGAAAATGAAACCTTTGAATTGAGCAGAGAATATGAAGAATTAATCAAATTAAAAAGAAGTGGTTCTATTCAAGCTAAAAATCTAAAAAGCAAGTTTGAAAAAATTGGACAGTTGTCTGAAAAAGAAATACAGAAAAAGATAGAAGAAGAACGAGCAAGGAGGAGAGCAATTGACCTTGAAATTAAAGAGAGAGAAGCAGAAAACTTTCATGAGGTATATTACTTTCATATCTAACATAAGTATGATATAATAATAAATTTAATAACATTAGTTTTGAAATACGCTTTAGTACTTACAGTTAACCACTGGTGTATGTAACAATCTGGAAACTAAATAACAAAGGCATATTAAGATCTTTAGAGACTTTGAAAGACTTCCCCATTCTAGCACTGTTTCACAAAATTACCTTTATCAGTGTTAAAACCCACAGTGAACTTCAAATGGCTCACTCTAGCAAAAAAGGTTCAAAAATATTTATTGGCATATGTTCTAGTTAAATCAGTAGAACCAGTGTATATTTAAGTTAAACGCCAGAGGTTAGTCATACTTTCTTACTTTATACATGAGGCCCATAAAGCCCACATGATCTGCTCAAAGTCACAGCAATAATTCAGTGTTAAGAACCTAAATTAGAATTCTGATGACATGAAGTACCTCCATATGTAAAATAAGGGGGCAATTACTGACCTGTAATGTCCCTTCTAGCTTAAGGACTATTCCCATGATTATGAATATTGGTTTAAATGGGATCTAGAAATTTTTTTTCTCCCAGACTTGCCATTTTATATGTGTTTAATCTATATTCTTATAAAAATACATTTATATCAAATATCCCAGCAAAACAGGTGTGGGAAATTGGGAGGGGCTGCCTTCAGAGGGGACTGTGAATAAAAAGATAAAATGAAAATATGTGCAAGTTATTGGGACTAGACGCAATTCACTATTAAGGCAAGCACAGAGAGCAAAAGATAATGGTGATGCAAACACAGGTGAGGTGTTCACGGAAAGTCTTAGATGCCATGTGAAGAAAATTTTAAAACATGGAGTGATATTATCAGATAGACTTCTTTATAGCTAGGCCATGCTGAAGCTAAAAATGGTATTAGATAAATGCATTTAAAAGTTATTTGAATGCCTACTATGTTCCAGGGATTGCTCTGGACACTGGGACTACATGAATGACTAAATTTGCAGTGCCTGCTCATGCATGGGTAGAATTTAATGGGTGGGGGGAAAGGGATTGAAAACAATTTTAAGGTGGTAAAAAAAAAAAAAAAAAAAAAAGATGCCTGACCCTATATGCAAAAGATCTGACTAAGAAGTGAATTTTGAGAACTTCCCTCCTCAAGGCGGATATCTGGTGCTCAGAATGTACTTTCCCAATTCTCCAGGGGCAGTTCATAAATAATGAGATGGTTAAGTTCCAAAGCTGGATCATAAAAATGACATTCACTTTTTGTGTAGCCTTAAGAAAGTCACTTAATTTTTGAGCTTTCTTTATCCATTTACGAAAAATTTATTAAGCAGTTATACTATAAGCCACTGGATCCTTTTACTATTTTGTACAGGGTGGTCAGAGAAGGCCTGATGAGGATTTGAACTAGTGCTGGAATGGGGAGAACAGATTAAGTACGTAAAGATTCAAAACTGGCAGGACTTGGGGATGGTGGAGAGGAAGAGAGGGAGAGGAAGGAATCAAAGTGACTATATGAAGTGAGTATATCAAAGTGAGTATACAATAACAATATGGGAACACTAAAGTTTGGAAGGAAGAGAGGTCACAGCTATTTTAGACAAATGGAGATGCTGTGGAACATCCAGATATCCATCAATTTGATAGTATTTGAAGCTTGTGTGACATATACTTAGGGCCTGGGCCAATTGTTGATAAGCCTTTTCATCATGGCTAAAAGAAGCACACTATGTTGGGCAATGTTGTAGTGGGGATGTATTAGTGAATATAATATGCCTTTAACAAGTTCAGCCTAATGAGATATGATCAAAGAAAATTATAGTGGTTATATGTACTGTAATAGATCATTCCATGTTGAGGGGACATTATGAATAAACACAAGAGCTTGTAAAAATGAGGAGTGGAAAACAGGTTCAAAGGACTACAAGGTAAGGTTCACAGAATAATGGGTGATAGGATATAAAGTTGCAAAAGTTGTGGCTAGGGCTAGCCCGTGGCTCACTCGGATGAGTGTGGTTCTGATAACGCCAAGGCCACGGGTTCGGATCCCATATAGGGATGACCAGTTTGCTCACTGGGGGAGCGTGGTGCTGATAACACCAAGTCAAGGGTTAAGATCCCCTTACTGGTCATCTTAAAAAAAAAAAAAAAAAGTTGTGGCTAAAAAGGGCCTTTTTAACCTTGCAGGTAGTATGATCTGAGGAACAGTGTTTATCTAAATTTTAGGACAGAGTAATAAAATACTTGCTTATGAAAAAACTTTAGGATTATAAAGGATAAATTGGAAGATAGGAGTGAAGGCATAAACTTGGAGCCAAGGGAGAAAAACAGATCTAACAAAACCGGGTTAACAGGTTGCTTTTGGGCAAGTGGTTGCTGAGGAATCTAACATTACTTCAGAATTACCAGGGAAACTAGACGATGCTACAGAGAAATCAGGTCTGGAGAGGTGGGGTGAATAAATTGTTTTGGACATATAAAATTTGAGCTACTAGAGGCAGTCTGAAACATAGGTCCTGAGTTCAGGCAAGTCACAAGAGTTGAGGATTTTACCTTTTATAGATAGTAGCTTAAAGTATAGGAGTAGATAAAGCCATTTAGAAAAAGCTAAGTTTGGAAACAAATGATAAAATCCTACAGAACACCAATATTTAGTGGATGGACAGCCACAACATCAGTTGAGATGGAGTTTTTAGATAAATGTGTCACAGAAGGTAAAGAAAAGTTCGATCAGCATGCACTTGCTTCCTCTTTTTTGTTCAAGGTAGTAAAACCTCAGAGCAGTTATACCTATCTCTACAAAATATGTAAGTAAGAATAAAGGAAATAGGTATGTAAGTGACGTCTTGCTTTATTTTGAATAAATGGATGTGAGATTAGGACATGGCTCAACTTCTGTAACCCACGATCTTCTGAATGGAATTTCCTGGGGAGGACATTTAAGTCTCTCCTATCATACCTTCCTGGATTAAAGGTCATTTAGATAGCCTTTAAAAACTAGTGTTAGGGCCGGCCCGGTGGCGCACTTTTACAGTGCGCCGCTTGTCGGCGCTCCCGCCGAGGGTTCGGATCCCACATACAGACCGGTTCCCGCTCACTGGCTGAGCGAGGGGCGGGCACGACACTGAGGGTTGCGGTCCGTTGCCGGACACGAAAAAAGACAAAAAGGAAAAAAAAAAAACTAGTGTTAGCAGTTCTGGTGCAACCAACTTCCAGAGTAGGGACTCCCTCCCATTTGAACCCATACAGCACCGCCCCCTGCTCCCCATTCTGATTACATATCGAGTTTCCTCCTTTAGAAAATGTCAATGTTAAGTATGTCTTCACAAATTGTATATATTCTAAACCTTTCAAGGCCTCACTCATGTTACCTTCCCTAATCAAAGAATTCCACCTTAATTCCTATAGCACTTAATTAACCTGTACCACTCGTTTGGTACTTAAATCACTTCAATGCCTTACACAGTGTTTGACTTTCTAGTTAGATTTTCCAGGTTTACTCCAAAACCACTTCTTATGCTTCATTGTATGTTAATGAAAATACACATCCTAACTATGCTGCCTTTAATATTCACGGGCTGGGGATGTCAATGCCCTATAAAGAGTGTTCTTAGAGAACAAAGTTCATTCTACTTAATTTGACTCTAGTAGATTCCCTTCCCAGAAACATTTTAAACCTGTTTTTTTCAGGGGTTGAAGAAAAGTTGACAGCTGTACTTAACAGAAAGACTGCTCATAAACTTTCTTCCATTTAGCTCATGAGGAATCCTTTTACTTACTCAATTTTCTTATTTTCTAAGTGTACATTTGAGACAGCTAAATGAAGAATTACTAATTTACACTAACTTTATTCTAAAATCCAGAAGGCAAGTTATAACTGGGACGGATTCAGTTAGAATATTTCAACAGGTATGATATCTACTACTCTACATTGAAGGTCCTTTGGTAAACAAAGAATAAAATCAAGTGTATAGTGTGAACAGAGGTCTTTTTCTTGTTTTGAAAGAGCCTGTTGAGATAAAACTGCAGTAAGCAAAGCATTGTTTAACATGTACTTTTCCTTGTCTCTTACATATAATAAAAAACCCACATCATTCATTAGCAATAACTGTAGTCAGGCATTATGTTTTTTTCTTTTTTGACCGGTAAGGGGATCGCAACCCTCAGCATGGTGTGGTCAGCACCACACTCAGCCAGTGAGCACACCGGCCATCCCTATATAGGATCCGAACCCGCGGCCTCGGCGCTACCAGCGCTGCACTCTCTCGAGTGAGCCACGGGGCTGGCCCATCAGGCATTAGGTTTATCTACTGAAGGTAAATAATGGCACAAAAAATTCTAGCACTTTACAACAAACTCTGATTCAGAACTAGAAAAACTATCCAACTTTCTTTTACCTATTATTTTCATTGGAACTGAACTGCAACACCTCAAACTGATGAGAGACATCTCATGAACCAAGATTTTTCTTATACAGGCAATTAACCTAGTTTGGATGTGGTACCCTGAAGCAGTTTCCCAGAAAAATGTAAATGGTGATACTTCCAGATAGATCCACAAAAGCTCAACTAATTTAGACTCCAACTACTTTAGAAACCACAAACTGTACTGTTAACCCCACTCAGCTAAAACTGCTTATGAAGGCCATTAGTGACATCATCATCACCAAATCGACTTTTTCCTAGACTCATACTATTTGGTAGTTGACAATCTGCTCATATACCACTCCTTTAATTATTTCCATGGTTTCCAACTCTCACTCCTAAATAGATGACTCGCGTATTTCACCTTAATGACTTCTCTATGTTCTTAGCCATTGCCTCTTTCAATAGTTGACTTCCCATTTTTCTACATGTAGACACTCTTCCCTGCCATTTGACCGTTAATAATTTGGGTTGAATTCATCTCAAGGACACAGTTCTAAGGATAGGAAGCACAATTTCCGGAATTGGATGGGATTTAGTGAAAATCTGCATGTCTGCAGTGTAGCACAAATATACATACCAAATATATTATCTTGGGCCTATAAATGACACCTTCAAGACTATTAACTTTATTTAGTTCTTGGTTTTTATAAAACAATTATTATTATTTCTTGAAGGAAGAAGATGTAGATATCAAGCCTGCAAAAAAAAGTGAAGCTCCGTTTACTCATAAAGTAAATATGAAAGCTAGATTTGAACGAATGGCTAAGGCAAGAGAAGAAGAAGAACAAAGAAGAATTGAAGAACAAAAGCTACTACGCATGCAGTTTGAACAAAAGGAAATTGATGCAGCACTACAAAAGGTACCAGGCTTACAAAGATGCTTTCTTTCTTTTTTTTTTTTTTAAAGATGACCGGTAAGGGGATCTTAACCTTTGACTTGGTGTTGTCAGCACCACACTCTCACAAGTGAGCCATGGGCCGCTCCAAAGATGCTCTCTTAAAAACCAGTTGTATAAGGAGGGATTAAAAAGTGTTTAATAGCTTTCAACTCACTGGAATGTTTTGTAAAGTACACACTGTGGTAAATTAAACACTTACATGTTCTGTACTTAAAAAAAAAACACATTTGCCTTCAAAATTCTATTACTGAACAACTGTCATATAAATACCATATTATAAATGCCAACCTGAATGCACTTATTTTAATATAGAAAAGAGAAGAGGAGGAGGAAGAAGAGAGTAGCACCATGAATGGGTCCACTATTGAAGATGAAGAGCAAACCAGATCAGGAGCTCCATGGTTCAAGAAGCCTCTAAAAAATATATCAGTTGTAGACAGCGAGCCAGTTAGATTTACTGTTAAAGTAACAGGAGAACCCAAACCAGAAATTACATGGTGGTTTGAAGGAGAAATATTGCAGGATGGAGAAGACTATCAGTATATTGAAAGAGGAGAAACTTACTGCCTTTACTTACCAGAAACTTTCCCAGAAGATGGAGGAGAGTATATGTGCAAAGCAGTCAACAATAAAGGCTCTGCAGCTAGTACCTGTATTCTTACCATTGAAAGTAAGAATTAATCACTCTTTAAATCTTTTATTCTATTCATGTTTTTTTCCCCTTAAAAAAAAAATCACTTTTGTTCTTTTCTTTTTTAGCTGATGACTACTAGCTCCCCTTCCCTCCCCTTGGAACTTTCTCTCTGTCTCCAACTTTCTCATTACATCCACCTTTTCTGTGGCGGGGCCAAAAAAGGAAACCAGAAGTGCCACTATGTTGACTTCTTATTCCTTTTCATAACAGTCTTCAAAACACAAGCTCACCTAAAGAACACCTTCTTGTCCAAACTGAGCACCAGATATATTGCCATATTATGCAGTAGCAGTAAAAATGTATTTAATGGGGGAGAGGGGTAAATTTACTTATTCTATCAGAACCTATTACAAAGACTCTGTATTTCCCATAAGTTTACAGCACTTATGTTAAAACAAAAAAAGTAGGATACATTATTTTGCATGAAAGAATGTCATTTATGAGCTTTTACACCTAAAATTAGTCTGAAATAGTTGAGAAAATGAATTTGGAACCTATCAATTTGAGTGGACTTTTTTCCTTGGTAGTACATCATTTTGGTTTTTATTAAAGTCTTTCAGAAGCAGACATATTAGGGGGGTGTCAGAAGGGGGGGGAGAGTAGTGGCATTCCTTTCATGGAAAAGGGGAGCACGGAGAAAACCAAAAAGAATTAAAGGACTTTTAAAAAACAATTGCCAGAGAAAATCTAACAGAAACCACTGCCTATACGTGTTCTGAATGTTGAGAATATTAAACATGTATTTTTCAAATGTGTGTAATTATATATAATCAAATTTATAAAGCAAGTTTATGTTGTGATCTTGCCTGAACAAATTATATTTTAATGAGAGTTTGTATTAATAGTTTATGAAGGAGAAAAGTTTATCTTTCAACATAATTAAAGGTTTCAAGATCTATGAGGATTAGAATCAGGAAAAAATGGCATAACCTTTAATTTAAAATTCTAGTCTTTAAAATGAGTTTGTAAATAATTAGCTGCCATGTTCTATTATCAAGTTGTTTTACATTTTAATATTCTGGAAGACAATTTTATCTTACAATGTAAACCCATAATAAACTAACTTCTGTATTTAAAAAAAAAAAAGGTCTTTCCATATTATGAAAGGTCTGCCCCTTTATTGTTAGAATTTTTGAAAACCCAATCTTTAATGAAAAATAGTTCAAGTAGAAAATTTTTTACTGAGTATTATGTATAAAAGACACAAAAATACTCCCTTAGATATTCACCAATGTACATTTATTTTTTTATTGAGGAAACCATAATGCATACAAAATTACAGCAATCATGTGCCCTTTTACATACAATGTCATTAAAGCAAACTCTAAACCAGTTTGTAAAGTATTCAATTTACCTCAAGTCCAAGCTGCATCTCCCTAAGACACTGTTCCCATCACAGTAGCCATTTTAAGCCAATCTTCTTTTTACACACGGGTAGTTTCTGTAGAGAACATTTTTCTCAGGACGAAAATGCATCGAGCATGCATAAGAAAAAATATATATATGCGCAAATACATTTAAGAGTTTCTATAGGGATATCACTGAAGAAAACAAAACCCTGGGATATATTTGCTTCTTAAAAGCACCAATTAAAAAATCCCTCAAAAGTATATACTGTGGCAAGAAAAATCAAGTGACTAAACGATAAGGTTATTTTCAGACTCAAAATTAACTAGGTATTAAAATGCATTTGAAAATGAGGCAGAATTTGCAGAAAATAATAAGACATCCTCATGGATTAGTAAACTACATTATTCTAGACAACAGATAACTTTTTAGGTAGAACTGGTTCTACTGGCAGAGTATTCAAATAAATGAAATGTTATCACTTCTGAATGTATTCCTATTTTCCTCTGAAGGTACTCTGCTACTCCTACCCAAACCCACCCTTATGAATTAACTACCAAGATATTTGCTTAAGGATATATTTTACAATGTTTATAAACAACTAGTATTATATCACTAGTCTCAGAATTAAAACCATTTTCATTAATTAAAAAATAAAACAATACTTCTCATTTCTTAAAGAAACATCAAACCATAGAATTCTAAGTATCACCACACTAAGATGTCTTAAAAAAAAACAGGAACATATTGTCATCTTTTTAAGTGCTAAATAAACTAAATCAGTTCACAATTTCATTCTAAACTAAACATTGTTTCTAACGCTCCTAACATCCATTGCATTCAAATCAACTGGCTCACCTTTTCTGTTTTCCATTTATTTCAAGGTGAAGACTAGCTCCATTTAAAAGAATGCTTATAGTATCAGTGAAGGCTTATGGTAATGAATTAAAAAATCCTCATGAAATAGAAACAATGCCCCCAAATCTATTAGTATTCATCTATATTTTCTTTTATGAAAATGCAAACTACAACTAACCCAAACCTGACAGGCTCTTAAGGTTCAAAGAGGCCGTCTATATTATCAGTCTTAACATACCTATCACTGACTATTACAACACACAAACAAATAAATGTGGTGCAGTAACTACGTATCAAGAAATTTAACAGTTCATGGAACATTTAAGATCAAGTGAATAGCACTTTAAAATGAAAAGTGATCAAAAGCAGGTACATTACACCCTATACCATATTATGTATGGGAATACATTTCATATTTCTCAATTATGATTTGCCAATTTTACCTTCTACATTGAGCCCTTCTATGGTCCATGCTCATCGGCTCACCAATGGCATATGCTCAAAGGATTCCTCTTTATGGGTAACTATCTCAGGACCTGATTTTATGAGCTATGATTTGGTGCTTGCAGCATCTTCAGCACTGTGTGTGAAAATGAAGGCAGTATTTTTGAATATTTTTCTTTGTTGTAGAGATATAAGCAGGAGTTTTAAAAGGATCAGCACATTTTAGAAATCGAATAAACAAAACTGATATGATGCTGCTTTAATACATTCATCTTAACTCAAAATATGTACCAGTTAAAATAATCTATAAGAACACACAAACATTTTAAACTGGCAAAAAATAAAATAAATGCAGCGTCAGTTATTAAAATATTATAACTCAGAAAAATATTGGTTGCTACATAGATTATAAAAGGTTATTTGCTATATACAGTTAACATTTCACTGATGCACATGCCTTTTTATCAAAACATACTGCCAGTATTCCTTACAATTTTTTCCCTCTTCAGCATATATAAAAGTTATTAAAACTGAATTTTCTGGAAAAAAAATTGTAAAACTCTGACCCATAATTTCCTTACTAAATTACAACAGTTCAAGAATAAGAAAAATAAAGAAACCATCGCTTTGGAGGGCAAAGAAAATGTCCTGTCAATCATAAGAACAGACTGTGAAGGCTGTTGAAGTTTCTGAACAAGTGATTTCCTAAATCTTGAAAACTATGTAATTGTCCTTTAGTAATTATAACACGTCTATATTTGGGGAAAAAATAGAAAAAGATTTGGATATAGTTTAATTACAGCAGCAATCTACTCATCATTTTGTTTTAATAAAAAAAAAAAATTAAAATAAAGAAACATTACCCAGAAATGTAAACAGTTGCTTGAACAACTTACAGACTTTCCACTGAAATGGTAGCATAAATAACAAAATACATTTTGGGGAAGCAGTAGCAGATTGCTTTTGAATACACAACCACAAAAACCTCACAGGGACAACATTAATGTACTGAAATATTTATTTATATATGTCCTTAGGTTGTGCTTACCTGTTGCTTTTTGCAGCAGAACCTAAGGTGGAAGGTCTGGGAAGGCACTGTGAAGTATAAATAATTGCACTGTTTGCAATTAATAAAGATTTTAAACCTTAAATGAATCAAAAGCAACAGCCTCCAATTTGTGAATTATGATACTGAATCCAACTGCACTATTTCTTCAGTTTAATTAATAAATGCACCACTTTCCTAAAAGGTCATCTATAAAACAGTATCATGCAAAATACTGGAATTGTTCATGTCAATACCCTACTCAACAGATAACTAACTCCTTAACTTTTATACTTGAAATACTTGAAACTAGAACTACATATCCAGATCTAAATAAGGGTAAGGGAATTCACTCTAGGTTATATAAAACAATCAAAAACATTTCGAAATATCTACAATGAACTGTACTGCTATTCCCACCCTGCAGGTAATTTCAACATTTACGTCCTTACACATCTTCCTTTAAAATATATCCAAAACAAATGGTGCTCCCCACCAAGGACAGAATATATATTTATGAAATGGTGTTAAAACTGCTACATTGCTCATTATTTGCAAACTGAAAACCACTTCTGTCTGATACATTTCAAGTCTTTCATATTAATATATAAGATATGCATATTTTACACTGAAAAAACAGTATTTTAGGAGCACCAGTGAGTATATTCAACTTTGTTAATGACCAGTTTTCTTTAGCTACAGCTAAAGCATATCAAAAATACTTACCCATTAAGCTCACTTAAAAAAAAATACAGAACTATGTATTATTCTATGTTAAATTACGAAGCAGTTATGGTTTTCCAAGATATCAGCACTGTATTCCAACATAATATTCACACAAAGTATGGCATTTGCATTATGTGGAACATTGACAAAAAGATACTGTTGCAGTTCATCAATTTGTCATTCTGATGTACTTACAGTGCAATGCTCCTTGAAGGAACACAATCAAGGATGATACACAGCACAGTCCTCCTCACCCCTACAGAGCTAGTTCTATACTGGCTGGATCAAACCTGCACTTCAACAGACAATGGCAAGACAGACTGTATTTGCATGTAGTCTAATATATTAATATGCAAAGAGCCAACAAATATGCAAAGAGTAAAACAATGGATTTCAACAAAATATCAGAATTTCAGCATGAGTGTTAAAGAGTAATAAAATGATTTCAAGTACATAAAAAAATTAAGTTGATTCAATGATAGGACTTGTGCATTTACAAAACAAAGCTTATCTATACTGCAAAAAGAAAAAAAAAGAAAAAAGCTTGAACGTTTCCATAACCCAATTATGTTTCAATGGCAAATGCAAAGTAGCTATATACTTTCTTCATACTATTCACTTTTCTACCCTAAATTTAGAAAGAAACAAATATATACATTGAAAGAATTGCTTCACATGAAAAAAAACTGTTCTTATTAGACTACTCATATTCACTATCTGAAAACTGTTCAAAATCAGTTATGCTGAAACAGTCTTGGAAATCAAGTCATCATCAAATTAAGAACAGAAAGGTTAACTGTTATAGCAGCAGTACAGGTCTGAAACAGTGGCCATGTATAAAAGGAAATTTCACTGTTAATGCAATGAAGTATGCCAAAAGATCACTGTATAAACATGCAGTTTTTAATCAAACACAGAAGGAAAAAAATGAAGATATCAGGATCACTTATGCTGAAACAGCCAAATACAATAAATGGAAAAGATCCTCCAATCTATCACTATACTGCAAGGGGGAAAAAACATGCCAGTGTTTAAAAACTCAGTATTTTATGGGGAAAGCTTATATATTTGTGTATATGTTTCTTAATTTATAATTGCTAAGAAATTATGAATCCTTTAAAATACCCACATATCCAACTTACCGACACAGGAGGTTTCATATCATTTATTGTAAAGCACAAAACAGGCATTTTAAAAGTGAAAGTATACATTGAAAAAGTACATTTATATCACAAAGCATTGACCACATAATAATTGCAAATACATTTGCTGGAATGTGTACATCTACACTAAATACTAAAAACAAACCAATTTTCATTTCTACACAGAAATATCAACCTCCTATCAGTAGTGATAGATATTTTGTACATTTTCAAAAAAAAAAAAGCAAAAAAACCAAAAAAACAAAAACAAAAAAACAAAACAAAAAAACCACTATTTTAAACCAAAACCAAAATTAAGATCTTCATCAAGTCGTCTGCATCCATATACTTAACAAAGGTTTTTTTCCCCCACACAATGAAGCAAATACTGTATTGTCCACTTCTTATTATTGGCCCTGTGCAGAAGAGATACATAAGAAATACACAAAAAGTTAAAGAAAATCCTTTAAATGGAGCTAATTCAGGAGTGAATCCTTTAAGAAAGAAAAACTGGTTAATACAAATGGTGGTGGCTTCTTGCATGATTTGCAAATCCCTGGGGGAAGAAAATTTATTTTAAAAATCAAAGGCATTGTAGAAATATTTAGCATTCAGATGCCAGAAAGCATTATACAAACAAACAAACAAACTCAAACAATATACCACAATACTTCATTTAGATACTTATACTTTGCCAGATAAAAATTAAAAAGGCAAACCTACTCTCAAAGAGACAAACATGCAGGAAACATGACGAGTGGAAATCAACAAATTAGCAAATTTATTATACCTGAGGTGCTGGAGGATGCTGTGGCATTCCCTGGGGACTTGTTTGGGCATAGTAGGCTGCTTGTTGTCTATAGTACTCAGCCCAGGCTGCACTATAATCTGGCTGACCTCCTGGTGGAGCCCCAGTAGGAGCAGGAACTGCTTGCCCTTTGAGAAAACAGAACTTTGTTACTGTAACCACAATTAAAAGCCCCAAAGAATCTCATTTCTAATAAAAACAATACCTTGCTTCTTGTAATATTCCTCCCAAGCCTTTGAATAATCTTGTGTCTGCCCTTGTTGACCTAAAAAAAACCCCCTATATTTTAATATAAAATTACATGCACTATAAGTACAGGTTATAAAGACAAAAGCACAGAGGGTTCACAATTGCTCCTGTTTAAAGTATGGGTTAGTGTCAGAAAACTACCCCCCCCCCCAAAAAAAACCCCAAAACCCCAAAACTATTTTCTTTTTGCCTTATTTGAATTGTAAATCTTAGGCACTATAAGTACAGGTTATAAAGACAAAAGCACAGAGGGTTCACAATTGCTCCTGTTTAAAGTATGGGTTAGTGTCAGAAAACTACCCCCCCCCCAAAAAAAAACCCCAAAACCCCAAAACTATTTTCTTTTTGCCTTATTTGAATTGTAAATCTTAGTTCTAGAGCATCACTATTAATAAAAAACAAAACCTCCAGGGCATATTGGGTGCTATAGGCTTAAACAAAGCAAAATGAAGCAAACAACAACAACAAAAAAACAAGCCAAGATCCATGTAGCTTTTTAACTAAGTAAGGTAAAGATTTAGGCATTTGACTCAATTCCATATTTAATAAACTGTTATTGTTCTAAATAAATTTGGAAAGTGCTTCAAGTAAGTAATCTGTAAACCTAGATGGTTCCCTGGCAGTGATGATGAACAGAGGGTGTGAGGGGGAAAAACCTACTATTTTTTTGTTCTCTCATCCACTTTGATCAATCTGCTATACTATAAGTTTTAAAGAAAATGCAAGTCCTCAATGGACAACTACAAAAAGAACATTTTTGAAAAACAAAAAACCTATTTAAAGGCCATGATTTAAAGACTTAATTTATTACTTTAAAACCTGGCCAAGATTTTTCCTGATTATTGATCTATAAACTATGTGTACAAGACTAGTCTTCAAGATACACTTTAATGAGATTTAAAATTTTAATAAAATGTATTGAAATTACAACGCAATTTGATTAAAAATAACCTGATGAAGGACATAAAGAAGAGTATTAATGAAACACAAAATTCAGTTTTCATAAGCAGGTCTTTTTCTACGCAGGCTGACTTTTCTGAATTAAGAGACTAAAGAAATATTACAACCAAATGCAATGCATGAACCTTGTATGGGCTCTTAACTAAAACAAATCAAAACACACAAATAACTAAAAAAGACATTTTTCTGACAACTAGAGATATTTAAATATGGTCTATACGTTGATAATATTATTGAGTATATTTAGAGCAAATGGTCTGCAATCTACTTTAAAATGGTTCATGCGCAAAAAACATACATACACACAAAGCACATACGGCAAACTTTTAAAAAATGGTGAAATTGGGTGTTCCCTGTACTATTTTTCCAATTTTCTGAAGGTATAAAAATTTTCAAAATAAAAAATTGAGGAGAAAAGAGGACATGTGTTTTCCTATCCATTCCTCTACTTCAGCACTATTTTATTTTATAATTCATTTTGCTTTATAAAATAATTATTATAGACAAAAAAGAAAATAATAATAATAATAGAGCACAGGCACACAGGAAGCTGTTTTTTTTGTTTGTTGGATTTTGCCAACAAGGCAACTTTGTAGTTTCAGAAAGTAGTCTATCACCACTGTAAAACTGGCCACAGAATAAAAACAACTGAGTGAATAAAAATTTAAGACTCATGACTATTAACTTTAAATATGCATGAAAAAAACCCTCTCTTTTTGGGCAACAACAGAGAAGTCTCAAAAACTACTTAAAAAAATTCTCATATTTCTGTCTTCCACAAATAACTCTTTTCAAAGGGGAAGTGGGAAGTGAGTTGAACATTTTGATTTTATTAGGAGACACAATTCAAGCAAATCTGAAAGCATGTTTTAATATTTAGAAAACTGCCAAATACCCCAATAGTAATAAAACCACACAATGTTTCCTACAAACTACACACTCAAAACCAAAACCTGGCTAAGGTAGCAATAACTTCCACCTCGGGTTTACAAAATGAACTAGATTTCATTGTAAGATACACATTTTAGAGGCAAAATAACAATATAAGATGGTAGAAACAGGCAGACACATCAAGAAAATTCATCAGACTCAGATGTTCCCGAAAAAACCTTAAACACCCAAATTCAAATATCCCTGTGGAAAGCTAAAAGTAAACACACTCTAAGGAAAACACACACTTGGTAAATAAGTTGTCAACATCTGACATTCCAATCTTAAAAGATGTACATGAAAAACTCATCCTATTCTTCTAATCTGAAGGGCAAATGTGATTCATTTTGCCTGGCTGGAAGCAGAGAAAGAACTCTTCCTATCTTATCTACTTAAGACTTGGCTCTCTTCCTTGGCCTACTGTACCCCCCTACCCCTTTTATGTATGTACTTCCTTATCTTGTTCCTCTTATTTCTCTCTTTGGTTACTGTTTTGATGCCAGATAGTTTAGCCTACACTTCAGTAGAAAATTACCTATTATTTATATACAGTTCTACAATGCATGAAGTTTTCTTTTATTTCATGTCATCCAAAAGATAAAAGACTTGCCCCAGAAGTCACTTGTAACATTCTTTATCAACCCAAGAGCCAGCCTTGCCTGAATAGATTCACACTTAGGTATCTCTCTATACACCTGCGTATTTCCGACAACTCCCCACTCTACGTAAGGTAACAGCTGCTAAAAGGCTGAGTCCATTATACTGCTTAACATTATGAGAGCGTTCCTTAAGTCAAACTTCTGCCAAAATGTCTTCACTTACCCTCCTCCAATCAAGAACTACCTTTCTTGACTCTGAAACCCTGTTTGTTCTGTTTATTCCAGCTTCAAAAATACCTCCAGAATGTTGCCATTCCATGTATAACAACCTTTTTAACCTCTAGAATTTTATTTTTAAGAATTTCTCTCCTGAATTCTCTTACTGTTACCCAAGGACATTCATAATTGTTTCAAAAAACAAAACTAATTTTGAAAACTCACGTTTCAATAGAGATTTATTTACAAATAAGCAAATAATGACAAATTTATAGACTGTTAGTGTGGTTTTCTGTTCTTAACAGAAAAAGATGAAATTAGGCTTCAAAAGCTGTGACAGCCTGCTTAGTTTGGTGAAGAGGGCACTGGATGGGGAATCGGGGAATCAGGAAATCCAGAATCCTAGGAAATCCTAGCCCTGCCACTTGAAGAGTCAATAAAGGAGCTGGCTTTGGCGATAAAGCTCTTACCTATTTTATTGCTCCTTTTCCCCCCTCCATCTAAGAAAATTCAGTACTGAACTATACCAGTTTTATGCTTTAACGTCTCTTATTTGTGGTTATACTAAAAGAGATCCTGAGGACAAGTAATATACCTAGAACAAATTAGAGCAGTTAAGCAACTAATCATTTACAAAAAGAACTTTTTTTTTTCCTTTCTGTCTTTTTTTATGACCGGCAACGGGTTCACAACCCTCGGTGTCGCGCCCGCACCGCGCTCAACCAGTGAGCGGACCGGTCCCTACATGGGATCCGAACCCTCGGCGGGAGCGCCACCACACTCCCAAGCGCGGCACTACCGAGTGCGCCACCGGGCCGGCCCTTACAAAAAGAACTTTTAAAGGAAAAGATAAACGAACCTTGTAGCTATCACACTATGAAAAATGCTCATTAAGGGGCGGGGGATGGGGGGATAGGGAGTAATTGGGTAAGGGACACAAAAAGTAATTATGATCTGTAATGATGAACATGCTAGTAATATTGATTTGATCATCACATAATGTACATAAATTATCAACTCTGTACCCCATAAATACGTATAAACAGAAAAAAAAGAAAGAAAAATGCTCATTAAACACCTAAATTACCTAGCATTATTTCTTTTTAAGATTTACGTATGAGAGGAAATTGCTAAACTGGTGCACTTTGCTCATAAAATTAACAGGTGATTATTGTAGTACTAAAGAAAAACACACAGAAAAGGTGGTGGGGAGTCTCCAAACAGTGTTATTTAAGTTATCTCTATACCATCTTTTCACACAAAGGATTCATGACAGTCCAGCATAGTATCTCTAAAATTCGAATTTTAGAGAATAGGTGGCAGGGAAATGGTGGAAACTGAAAATTACCACAAAGGCAAAATGAAATGTCTACTCCTAACAATAAAAATTAGAATTCAATACACCCACTCTTTTTGGGCAAGTAAAATGTAAAAAGGCTAAATAGTAAACTTATTAATGGCCATGTGGCAAAGAAACAATAAGATATAATAAAGCACAAAAGCCAAACTCATTCCCCAGTAATTTCCTAAGTCCATTAACAGGCCTTTGTTTTTACCCACTAAATAATAACGTAGGGAACATGTCTGGCACATTACTCTTTACGAAAATACAAGTTGCAGCTAATGGATAACTAAACTCAACATACTTGATTCTTTTAAAATGGTGATGCTACTTCATTAACATTAAGGTGACTATAGGTCCCCACCACTATGTTGTCAGGGTGTGATTATTTATACCAGCCTCATTCATTCTCAAAAGTATACCAGTTTAGACAATAAAGGATATGGTCATCCTAACTAAGAGTACATTGCTTTGAGGTTTAAAATTAAGTTTCTTTTTGCAGTATTTTAGCTGTTGTAGATCTGCCTGAGATAAACTAGGTCACAAAGACATAACTTCATCAATCTGTTACAGCTTCAGGAATAAGATGCAGCATGACTCTCCTAGAAAAGTCATTCTAACAGGAAAAAATACTTTTTTCTTTCTTTAAATCAGAAATCAACTGTATAGAATATCGCTATCACCAGGTACATGTACTTTTACACACAAAAAGATGAATATTATCACCCTTCTAGAAATCTTTCTTTCTGAAGAAAATGAGAAACAGCCTTTGGGAAAAAAATGTACAGAAATTTAAATTGAGAACCCTAAGTAGACTATATCTTATGACAAAACTCTACTATCTACAGATTTTTTTCTGTGCCAGTGAAGGATGGGTAAGTTTACCTGTTTAGCTTTCATCTGTGATGACTGGCTGTGGTGTTCATTTTATTTTTTGGTGGCAGGCCAGTACAGGGATTGAACCCTGGACCTTGGTGTTATTAGCATCACACTCTAATCAACTAAGCTAATTGGCTGGCCCCAAGAGTTAATTTTAAATGACTAAGACCAAAAGCATCTGAAAAATAACTATTTGTCTAGAAGTATAATGTCAGGTTCCAAATGCTCCCTTAGAAAAAAACAAATTTGGGAGGAAGGCTTGACTCAGACCCTCTTAGAAGTCAAATTCTGGTTTCACCACTTAGTTGTGTTACCTGTTTCCCAGTCTCTACATGTGAAATGCCAATAAAGATACAGTTCTTTTCCTTCACAGCAGTTTATAGTAATATATTCACAAGTTATTTAACAACTGTACCCTCCATTAGCATATAATAACCAGAAGGGCAGGGCTCCTGGCTGTTGTAATTGCATTCTCACCATCTGTCACTTCTCACGCAGCATGTTGTATGTGCTCTATAGTTGCTGAATGGACACGGCTTTTCTAAGTGATTGTTTTTCCTTTTGCATGTATACAAATGTTATTTAATTCACTTCCTCTGTCACTGTAAATTATTCTTACGTACTTATTGTGTAGTAAAAATGATGAAACCATACAAAACCAAGTATTGCTTTGCACTCTAAAATTTAACATTATGCCATTTAGGCTAGTAATATACATGAACTGTCTTTGAAAAAAGTGTAGTAATATTCAATGTCATATGTGCCAATGAAGAAATTTCTAGTTTCACCTAATAATTGGCTGACAAATGCATTCAGAAATAGAAAGATTTGTTACAAAACCACAAATTAAAGTATTATTTGTGATGGTCTTGACATGTCTGAAAGTTGTGATTTCAGAATGCATTTTTGCTCAATTATTCTCCTTAAGATTTTAAAAGTTAATAACTGAATGAAAGTCATCTAAGGTAACCAAAATATGCCACAAATATGCTTTTATCAAAGCATTCAACATTCTAATGTATATTTACTAAGTGTTCCAATTTAATTACATATATATATATATTTAAAATGTACAACATACCCATTTTCTTGTAGTACTCTTCCCAAGCCTTGGTATAATCAACCTGTCCAGCTGGAGCTGGATTCTGCTGATCTCCTTGTTCAAGAAAAAGAACAAAACAGGATTAAAGATTTTAAAAGGCAATTTTGGGCTTTTCCTTCTGTTCCTCGAGTCAAGGAGTTGTCAGTGACATGCCATGGGGCAGTAAAGGTAGAAGGGAGGTGCTGTGCAGTATTAGTTTTCCTGTTGAAGCCAAAGACCCAGGACACTGGGGGTACAGAGTTGGCAGACAGAGAAGATGACCAACGTGTTTGGAAGACTGGTTATACTGTGAATATATGAGGGTACTTGAAAAAGTTCACGGAAAAGGGGCTGACTGGTTAGCTCAGTTGATTAAAGCTCAGTGTTTTAACACCAAGGTCAAGAGTTTGAATCCCTTAATGGCCAGTGACCCCCGCCCCTCAGCCAAAAAAAAAAAAGGCTCATGTAAAGATTTTTATTATCTTTTAATTCTAGTCTTCCATGAACTTTTTGAAGATCCTTGCAAGTAAACTGATGTCAAATAAGGAAATACATTAAGGATACTGAGTTTCCCACCTTTCATTAAGTACAGAAAAGGAAAAAGCTAGAAAGAGTGTTGGAACGGAATTGCAGGTTATATGAACATAAAGCTTTAAAATACATATACAGATATGAACGTTTATTTGTTTTTATATATGTGCATGTAGGTATGGGTTTATGTAAACAGATTTCCTAGCTCTGTCCACTAAAAGGAGTTAGAAGCAATGACACCTCATTAGCAAAGAGTATACTTAGTTTATTTCCAAAGACCATCCTCTACTAAAAGGAATCAGGGCTCCTTGAGAAAATGGCTAACTCAAAGGCTGAAGCCTAGAGAAAACACAAAAAATCTTATTGTGCCAAATAGTAAGGAAGTGCTTAAAGAACAACAGGCATTTCAAAGGATACAGGAGCTACCATGAAGATACTCCTGGCTAGCTAAATCCAGTACAATATCGTTATAAAAATAATAATAGTTAAAAATACAATCTATAGGACCGGCCCCATGGCTCACTTGGGAGAGTGCGGTGCTGATAGTGCCGAGGCCGTGGGTTTGGATCCTATATAGGGATGGCCGGTGTGCTCACTGGCTCAGCGTGGTGCGGACGACACTGAGCCAAGGGTTGTGATCCCTTTACCGGTCAGAAAAAAAAAAAAAAAAAAAAAAAAATACAACCTATAGAATTAAACAGGAATCCACACTGACGTGAAGAACTAAATAGGATGAAAAGGAAAGCTTTTTCTTACAGTAAAATACCAACTTCTATACAATGATGGGGGGGAAACAAACAAAAACAATGAAGGGTAATGGGACATCATGCCCACAGTTTAGTCTTAAATGGCTTATCCTTTCCATTCCAGCCTTATCTCCTTCTTCTCTTCCGAACTAATGATAATAACGGATATGGACACACACATACAGGGGTACTTCAAAAAATTCACAGATTCATATCACCATTTACTTTTACTTTTCTATGAACTTTCTGAAGTACACTGTTATATGACAGAAAGGGTAATAAAGTAAATGGGTAGATAAAAGTAACAGCTGAGTTTTCTCAGTGTTCTTGGTATTCTTACAACTTTTATGAAAGTTTAGAATTATTTCAAAGTCATTTACTTAAAAAAAAAAAAAAAAAAAGGAAATTCTGCTCACTAAAGTTCTAATTGAATAATGTTAGAAATTTTAGGTACTAGAATACAGTGACGCACTTCTTAGCTTTCTCGTACAAAATAGATTAGTTACCAGTTACCTTGTCCATTAGTTTGGGTTGTAGTTGGTGCACCTGCAGGAGCTGCAGGTGGTGGCTGTGCTTGCTGTTGATAATAGTGAGCATAATAAGCAGCCCAAGCTGCTGAATTTGGATCCGTTCCTGCCTTTGCTAGAATTAATAAACACAAGTTCAAGGTTTGCATCTGATGTCCACAGTCTCTCTCTCTCTCACACACACACACACAAAATCACACAGCTCTCTCGCAAATACACAGGCCAAAAAATTAAAGACATCAAAAACAGCAGTAAATGAAAACTTTCATATTTTCTATTACTTTCACTGTCATCCTTAGCTTTTATTATGTAAAACTGAGGATCAGAGATTAAGTGGCTTTCCTGGGTTACAAAACTAGGTAACTGGTAACTAGGTAAGTGGTAGAACTAGGATATGAATAATCTTTTGGCTTCAAATCCTATGCTTTGTCTCAAACCACCCTGTGCCATTGTTTTTTCTAAAACAGTTTTGTCTCAAGCACAACTGTTTTATGTGGCAGATGACTAAAGATTTCTAGGGGTTAACCTATACAAGAAACAAACAATATCTTGTAACTATTAACTTTGTCTTATGTTGTTTTCAATGAAGAAACAAAATAAAAATCTTAGAAAATAGAGATTAGTCACATTTCATTTCATCCTATTTCACATTGAATCCCCCAGCTTATCTTTTCCATTCTAGACTTACCTTTCCCTTCTGTCAATATCCCTCCAATACTCAAGTTCCAGTCACAATAAATTGCTTGTTCTTTTCAGAAGTCACTAGGCTCATGCCTAAGCCTTTGATCATGTTATGCTTGCTCTGCACTTGGGTTCACCCTCACTCATCCCTCATTAATCAAATGATGTTTGAACAGTTTGAGACCTCTCAGTCAAAAACCAGAACCTCTCTCACTGATTGTCCTTTATACTATGAATATTATACAACGCTATACATATATCTTTATTAGTTTGTATCCCCAAGAAGAAAGTATATCTATATGAAATCTGTTTAGATTCATCCCAAGTAAGTATCAAGTCTTGGCTGCCTAATACAGGTTAGTGAAGTTTAAAAAAAAAAGGAGCAAGGATTTCTAGAAAAAGAAAATTGTATGGTGATACAATTATAAAGTGGTATTAGGCCACCCTCCAAACCCTTTTCAACTGCTTAATGTACTGCTTTTATATGCTGAATATTTGTGTCTTAATAGTATCATTATCCAAATACTACCTAATAAATGCAAATATTCCACCTGACACAATGTATAAAAAAACTGAGATTTGAAAACAGACTTTAGTGAGCAATACTTGTACTCCCAAATGTGTTAACCATATAAGAAAATCAGTCTCACAGTCACACAGAATTAATATGCACTAGTAACTTACTAGTCATTCAATATAATATTCATTCATTCATTTATCACTATTTTATAGATAAGAAAGCTTATCGGGGTTTAAAAACTTGCTTGACATCCCACAATTAGTTAAGTTGTTGGACTAACCTAGGTCTGTTTGACTCTGAAGTCTAAATTCCTGACCACTACATAAATCTGTAATAAACCATTAATTTTTTTATAGAAACAGATTTTAGTTCAGAGAATGACAACCACCCACCCATACCCACCCCCACACACACCATAACTGTAAGTCTAATATAAACAATATCTAATTGAGAGACTTGGTAACACTTTGATAAAGTCTAAGCTGGGCCACCTAGTTGAAATCTTTAGCTAAATAGGTTACTTCTCTCCCAAAAAGCAATGCTGGAAGCCACATTCACTGACAGTTCCTACAGTGGTGAGTTCACTATTACTCCAACTGGGAAACTGAGATTGTGATACAGAGACCACTCCTTATTCCCATCATTTCTCTCAATCATGCTACCTACCCCCAAACAGTGCTCTACAGGTGTAATTCTGGCATTTCTAAGTTATCCAATATAAACCCGCCCCTAAATCTGCTCTAACTCTTGAATCTCATTCCTCTGCATACTCATACTATCCCTTACAAGAGAGAAAGAAAAGTCGTTTTAGATCAACATACAGTAAATAGTAATTGACACTCCTGTACCCTGTGAGCCCTTCTAACACAGTATTGCTCACGCTGGGAGTGCATTCTTCTGCAATAGAACGTAAACTCATCTTTGCATACCCACATCCTAGCACAACTTAAATTGTTTCTTGAATGAATGAACGCTGTGGGTATTTGGTGACTGTTATGTTGCGTCATCACATTCCAAAGAGCATACTTCCTATGAAATTAAAGTATGTTATAATATATAGCCACATTTGAATACCAGAATGTTCAATCAAATTCAATAAAATGATTTTATCTAAATCAATTACTTTCAGGTTTTTTTGGATAAATATACTATGTGTAGAAAGAAATCCATAATTCAGTATACCTTCCTTGAAACTACTCCAGGGAAAGAGGGCTAAAAGGTAGGTAGCAGGTGAGGAAAAAAGGATCATAAATAAGAGTTAACTGGTTTCAAAGAATGCCTCTTTGACAAAGATGAAAAGAAAACTACAGGGTATGGGAAGATGAAGAATAGAAAAATCCAGATCCAAATAGAGAATGTATTTAATTACATGTATTTTAGAGTTCTACATGCAGTTATTAAGTACAGGCCTAATTTTTACTAATATTAGAGTTGCCTTATCAGGAGTAGGAGAACAGACAACTTTTATCTGAGAACTTGGGATTTTTACGCCCAAGTATTTAACACGCTATTAGACTCTCATGTAATTTTATAAATAAATGTAAACTAGCTATTTTTTCGTGGATAATGTCAGCATGAACACATTAGACATTTGACAGCACTGGTATCTAAAACCTAAGATATTGTACTTTTTCCTGTAGTGTTTGGCTTTTGATACAGTACTCTGCTGTATTAATTCACAAAGCAGAAAAAGCCAAATAGAAAAAAGTTCCACAAAAGCAGAGATCAAATTCACGTCAATGTGCTAGATGAAGTGCTTAACACTCTGCTGAAAGAATAAAATGAGTGGAGACATTTCATACAAATGTAGAATGCTAGAAAAACTTAAATGTAACAGGAGCGGTAAACAAACAATACAGGTAAACACACAATTAGAAGAGAAGCATCTTTTACCTGGATCAGGAGGAGCCTGCTGCTGCCAGTGTGGATATGCATTTCCCCACCCCTGGGGAGCATATGGGGCTGGAGGACCACTGAAAAGAAGTCAATATAAAAATACAATTTACAAAAGCTAGAATCTTTGGGGAAAAGCACAAAACCAAACTCAATACTTACTGAGGAGCTGGGCCAGGTGGTCCAGGATTATAAGGTGCAGGGTTGTATGGTCCCATTGGAGTTCCAGGCCCTGGAGGCCCAGGAGGCCCATGGGGGCCTGGCACACCATGGGGCCCATGGGGTACAGGTGGCCCTAAAGGATTTACTGGACCCTGCAAAAAAAGGGAAGAATATATACAAAAATCAGAAACACAGGGTAATAATCAAATAACTCAAAGGCCAAATAATCTTCCATTTCTACTTTCTTAAAGTAACAAGCAACAAATTTTAGATTTTCTTCCCTTTCCTCATTTACGTTGTAAAAACTATTCTTTTTTTTTTTTCGTGTCCAGCAATGGATCGCAACCCTCAGTGTCGCGCCCGTACCGGACCGGGACCGGCAACGGGATCGCAACCCTCGGTGTTGCTCCCGCACCTCGCTCAGCCAGTGAGCGGGAACCGGTCCGTATGTGGGATCCGAACCCTCAGCGGGAGCGCCACCTCACTCCCAAGCGGTGCACTGTAGCAGTGCGCCACCGGGCCAGCCCGTAAAAACTATTCTAACTCTGCCAAATAAATGAGACAAGTAAAATTCATTAAAATCAACAGCATTAACAATTGAATGCAAAAATTAATACACTTCCTTTAGCTTCTATTATTTTCGGACAGCACCATTTCCTTTTCCAATTCTTACTTTTCTATCCTTTTGTCGTTTGAATCATGGAAACCTATCAGGTATCAGGTGTTCATCCCCAGCTCTTCCCTCTCTGCATCTATTCTATCACCAGACAACCATATTGACAATACATTCCCCAAATTGCTTAGGTCCTATATTGTGTGAACTGTCTACTAAACACTTCATCTATAATATAACACCTACTTCTCTCTTGAAGTTTGCCTCACAACTTTTATATTTCTGTAATTGGATCCCTATTTAGAGCAATAATTTAAATTAACATCCTCCTTTTGCCTTTTATCTATCATAATCTTTGAAATAGGATCAAAATTCCCTCATAATTCATTTAATAACTCAGGGTGTTTCATATCCTTATGCCACATTACAATCAATAATGACTAGCTGATTTCTCTTGATAAGCCAACTTGAAAAGACTATTAGACTTAATTGTCCAAAAACACTCCTTTATGCAGTTATTACCAACCATGTGACATTTTGGACAAAATGCTAAAACTATACTTGGTTGTCAATTTACTCACTACAAAATAAGCAAAACTTCATGACCTTTAAAGCCGCTTTTATTAACTTGTCTCTTTCAGTCTCCAATTGCTGTCATCCCTCACTTTTATTATCTATGACCTATTCTCTCCAAATAATAAAAATTCTACAAAGCAGGTACTATTATCTTCATTCTACAGAAGGAAACTGAATCACAGAAGAGTATAAATAAATTTTCTGAAGTTGCACAGTCAGTAAGAATTCACAGGATTTTGAACCCAGGAAGCCTGACTCCAGAGTACATGCAATTAAGCACTATACAAAATTGCCTTTCTAAAACAACCTGTCTTGTTTCTCCATGAACCCAACAGAAACCCTAATCCATACAGGATAGGCTAATAAATAAAAAAACCAAGATGTGCTTTATAAAATTAGATGGTGGGATCTATGTGTATATTATGTGTAGTGGTGGGAAGCACTTGAAAAGTATGCATTTTAAAACCCCTAGACAATTATGAGCCAATCCAAAGCTGGGATTTATAAATTTCTACTGCAGAGTGGGGGGTCCATCTGATTCATCTTTTTTTTGCCTCACCAGCGTTGGGTATAGTAAAAACTTAATAAATAACAAATTCCTATAACTAAATTCCTATAACTATTTCCATTCAAATAAATTCCACAATCCTCCACCAACACTAACATTATGTCTATAGGTAACACTACCTCTTTTATCTACCCACACCTAAGTGTAAGGTGGTTCTGAACACCTGTATCTGCATATTTAAATAGGTTATTTTTATTGCTGTAAAAATCTTTTCTATGCTTTATATATCCACTATGTCATGAAACCTGTAATTTCGGATAAAAATCATACATTTTCCTGTGGTGCATCAGAATTAATGGCTTCTTCAACTAACAGGGTCTATGCTATAAAACAAATTTTAAAGCATACTCACACCAATCTTTTCTTCTATGAGCTGCCGAGCATAGTCTATTTGCTGTGGAGTGCCACGAATTGTAAATAACTTCATATTAGGATCTGCATTAGGTGGAGGATTTCTCTGAAGTTCTATTCTTGCACCAGACTGCTGACTTATACTTTTAATGGTTTCACCTCCTAAAATCAAACAAGAGAAATTTGTCTAAAGGCTCAAAGGACGTAAAAAGGGCTACTCAAAGGAATACTGGTCAGTTAAAAGGACCATTAAAAAAAAGTTTTGGACAGTATCCTATCTCACAATATTCTATTATTATTTCCCATTTATTCTACACTTTAAATCAAACTGTATTAAGCATTTCATGCTTAAAACACATTTACATTTACTTAGTATGTTTACACACAACCTTAATGTGGATTATAACTTATCAAAATAATTGGTTCAAATAAACTACTCTTGTAGCAATGTAAATACAACCTATCACATACTCAAATTTTAAAAAAATGAACAAACAAAAACACTCAAAACATTTTATGGATGAAAAGAAGCTTTTCATGCTATTAACTCTTGGTCCTCTTTCTGTAGAAGCCAATGAGATTCAAACTCTGCTCTTTTTGTAAGTATATGTGAGATCCTTCATTAATGTTTGTTGTTACATATCAAAATAAGAATGCTTTTCTACTAAAATGCAGCCAAAGAAAAATCAATGCCACTTGTTTACAACAACAGAAATAGCATCCAGAAAAATTAAGTAATAGGTTACACATTAAGAGTTTAAAATACATTGCCTTTTCCTATTATTAATCCAGTTTTCCCAGTTGGCACAATGAAATTAAATTCCTGTAGTCCACCAGGTGGTCCCATGTTCCAGCTGCCTTGACCTCTACCTCTTCCTCGACCACCAGGTCCAGGGCCACCAGGATTACCAGCCTAAGGTGGGGTAGACAAGAAAGAAAGCATAGAAATAAACTCTTCTTTCCACAATAAATTATGTCTATTTTTCCCAACTCTCATATTCCTGAGCCAGAAATTTAGAGATTACTTCAGAGATGACATGGCTCAAATAATTAGTAATACCAGCATTTTTTTTTGGAAAACACTGGGGTGAACAGGTAGAGCAGTACTTTTTCCTATTCCAAGATGTCTACCTTAAAGCAATTTAAACTTTCCAGCCATTAATATAACATTATCATGCAGACTCTGATATAAAAATATGAGGGGGGACTTTCAGATTTGATGAAGGAAAATATTTTCCCAATGAGCACAAAAATAAAAATGTTAACTTCCTATCAAACCTGAACACTTCGAAGAAGGTCTGTAATAATTTCTGCAGCATGCTGACATCGGTCTGGAGGTCCTGTTATTTGTGCAATTCTATCAGGTGTCGTTCCATCATCTTCAAAACAAAAGAATTAAATTGGATTAATTAAACATTAAATGTGTGCATGTCAAAACAAATTGCTACCAACAATTAAATATATGTACTCACCTGGCTTAAACTGAATTCGAACGCCAGCATCATTTTGTATTTTTTTGATCATTTCTCCATTTCTTCCTATTACAATGCCAACAGCAAATCTTGGAATGGGGACCTTACGCAAAAAGACTAAGTATTAAGAATGCCATTTCATAAAATTAATTTGCATAAAATCATAAAAGTGTATATAATGCTATGTTTTTATTAAATAGGGTAACAAGATACAAAATACACAATTCTGTATTTTAACATAGAAAGTAAAACAGAAAAAACTGCAAAAAGACTAAGTATTAAGAATGCCATTTCATAAAATTAATTTGCATAAAATCATAAAAGTGTATATAATGCTATGTTTTTATTAAATCGGGTAACAAGATACAAAATACACAATTCTGTATTTTAACATAGAAAGTAAAACAGAAAAAACACTATTATGTTTGTGGATTGGTAAGCAACCTTTTCTGGATGGGTATTTTTACTTACATCTATCCCTTCGTTTCCTCCTATCCTTGACCCATACTCATTTCGAACTTCTCTGAAACCACCTTGATCACGAATTAACTCTAACACCATTTCCTTGGCTTGCTGAAGCAGAAAAAGTCAGCCAATTTAGAAAGCATGTTTCAAAACATTTCAATTATTCATACATGTTCTACTCAATTCCACCCAACCCCAACTCCTTCCAACTGTCATCCTTCCCCAACTCCTTATAAAGTATAAAGTTAGGTTTACTTGAACTTTGTAAGGGTCTCCTGTAATCCTAAGAGGTTTGTCAGCACCAGTGTTCTGAGGCCCATCTTGAATCATAACCATTTTAACTCCAGCCCGCTCCTGTTATAATCACAGAAATCATATGTATTAATAAAAGGGACGTGTGGAAGAGAACTAGCTTCAAAACAGAGTAAAAGTAATAATAACACAACAATACCTGAAGTTGTTTAATAGTCTCTCCCCCCTTTCCAATAACTAATCCTGCCTTGCTAGCTGGAATCATGATTTCTTGAACTGCATTTCCTGGTCCATCACCATGATGGAAGCCAGGGGCTGGTCTTCCTTTTTCAACAATCTGGTCCAGTAACCGTTTTGCTGATCTGTTAACGAATTATGATTCAAAAAATAAGGAGCAGCATATCCAAACTTGCTCAAATAGAGACATATAAAAAAATATAATTAAGTACTCCTATCTCAATTCAGAATCAGGTGCCTTAAATCTAATTTTAACAATGCTTTTACTTTTAACTAAAAGAAAATGCCATCAAGATTCAAAGACTGAGACTATGCAATAAATTTTCTAGGCATACAATTTTTATTTTTGAGAATAATCCGAAATTTCCAAGAAGGAACACTCTAATTCTAAAGCTATCTTGAAATTAAGCTGATTCCTCCAAGAATTAAAAGATTTATTTATATTTTTAAACCACCACTTTTGCTCACTCATGTTAAAATTTACTCATTCATTCAATAAATATTTAAGAAATGTCAACTATGTGCCACGTATTATTCTAGGTAATGGGGTTACAGCACTGAACAAAACAGGGTTTCTACTGCAGTGGCTTAAGTTTATTAAAAAAAAAAAAAAAAAAAAAGGGCCGGCCCAGTGGCGCACTGGATAGTGTGCCGCTTGGGAAGCAAGGGATTGCTGTTAAGAGAGTAATGGAAGAGGGCCGGCCCAGTGGCGCACTGGATAGTGTGCCGCTTGGGAAGCATGGCGGCGCTCCCGCCCGAGGGTTCGGATCCCACATACAGACCGGTTCCCGCTCACTGGCTGAGCGAGGCACGGGAGCAACACCGAGGGTTGCAATTCCGTTGCCGGTCCCCGGTCCGGTACGGGGGCAACACTGAGGGTTGCGATCCGTTGCCGGACACGGAAAAAAAGACAAAAAAAAAAAAAAAAAACATCATGTAAAATAAACAGTATGTCATTTGATTTGTGCTATAAAGAACATCACAGCAGGATATTAACAGAATGTGCATGCACATTCACATGCACACACAATCTGTTAATATCCTGCTCTGATGTTCTTTACAGCATGAATCAAATGACATACTATTTATCTGACATATTTTAATCATGGGAGGTCTTACTGATAAGAGCTATTTGAACCAAAATCTCAAAGAAGTGGGAGAATGACTATGAAAATACTTTGGGGAAAATGTTACAGGGACAACAGAAAGTACAAAGGACTCAAACAAGGAGAATACATGGATTGCTGAAAGACTAGAAACAAGGCTAAATGGGGCTAGAGTAACATGAGTTGATGGAAGAATGGTAAAAAATGAAGTGAGAAAGGCAGCAGGCAGGCCAGGCCAGTAAAAAGATATTGACTTTTACTCTAAAACAAACAAGAAAACATTAGAGGATTTGAGCAAAGTTGTGATATGAAGTAATTTACATTTAAAAGGATCACTATGGCTAGACCACCACAAGAATAAACTTATGGAACAAGGTGAAATGAATGTAGACAGGTTGAATAATATAGGCAAATGGTGTCATGGACTAAGGTATAGTGAAAAACATGGCAAGAGGAGGGTGAATTCTGAATTAATTATAAAAGAAAAATAATCAAGAGGTGCTTACAGATAAATGGGATATAAAAGAAAGATAAAGTATTAAAACAGAGTTGCCATACACTGAGATGAGATGAACAATGAAAAAAAGAAAGAGGAGCTTGGGGATGAGGAAATCAAGGATTCTGTTCTTAATGATCCAAAGTTGGAGATATCAAATAGATATTCATGTGGAGATACTGAGCAAGCTGATAGATGAGTCTAACTTAGGAAGGAGATTAAGACTGAATATAAATATTTAATAAGAGCATATAAAACATATAGTATATAAAGCCATATATTAAATAAAGTTTAATAGATTAAATGAAAGAAGTCATCTAACAAGTATTTGTAGATGTATCGTATAAGGACTGAATTTTGGGGCACTCCATGTTGAGAGGTCAGTAAGATAAAGCAGAACCACCTGGAAAGACTGAGAAAGGATGGCCAGTGAAGTAGGTGTCTGAAAGCCAAATACATGAAGTATTTCAAGGAGGGAGTGAGTGGTCCATTGTGCCAAACACTGCTGACAGGCTGAATAATGTGGTGGCCACTTATGACTTTGCAAAGAGGAATTTCAATGGAATAACTGGAATAAAAGCCTGATTGGTGTGAGTTCAAGAGAAAATAAAAACAGGCAGATGACATGGCAAGTACAACCACCTCTTTTAAGAAATTTTATTGTAGAAAAGAGCAGAAAAATACAATGTGGGGTTCAGGGATGGTTTTCATTAAGATGAGATTTTCAAGCATGTCTGTATGTGGTAAGAAATTATCTAGAAAAGAAGGGAAAACTAATAATGCAGGATATAGTCAGTTCAACTGCAGGGACAATATCCTTCAGTAGGAAGGAAGGGCCGACCTCAGGCACAGGAACAGGAAGGCAGTATGTGAGTACTGTGAGTATTGAGCACAAATGCAGGCTGGTAGGAGAAGGTAGAAAAGTTTCTTATGAGTTGCTTCTATTTTCTCAGTAAATAAGCTTAAGTGGGAGAGATGGGACCCTACTGCTGAAGATTTGGAGATGGAGCAACATAGTATCAAAGAGCCTTGGAGAAGACTGGAAGATGAATGGAACTAGGGAAATGTAGGCAACACAAAAGTCCACTTAAGCTTAATGGTTATGAGTTTTAGGTGTCAACCGTTAACATGATTGTGCATTTTTCTTGAGGCCACATTTGGCTTCTCAAGTAGAGATTAGAGACAAAGTTGGTTTTATGCTAATTGAGAAAGTATGAGTCATAAACTTTGAAGGAGTTAGAGAACGTTCAGGAAAGGGGATATAGAGACAATAGTGTAAACGCAGTAATGAAAAGAAAAGATAAAGTTCAAAGAGTCCCATCTTATTACTATAACTAAACTTTTAAGATTTTCATACTTACTGGACAGATTCAGGTGTTCCAGTTAACATACAAGACCTTTCAGGAAGGCCACCACTGTCTACAGTTAAAAACCAAAACAAAAATTTAAGTCAAGAAGAGATTAACAGATAGCATCACTATCACAAGCAACCTAAAAACGCTAGTTTTCTAGTCACTTTGAAAATATCAAGAGAATAATGTTACCAGGAGCTATCTGTATTTTGCATCCAGATTCCTGTTGTATGCGTGAGATCTGTTCACCTCCTCTGCCAATTACTAGTAAAAATAAAAATTAAAAATAATTATTTTCTGAAAGACCATAAAACATGTTTTAATTATATTTTCAAAACTTTACTATGTTACTTACTAAATCCAACCATTCCATCTGGAACTTTGTATTCTTCTGTCATTACAGACCTGCTAAAAAATAACAAACATTTTCCTTCAAAGAAAGATAATTGTTTACACATAAACAGTAATCTATTAATAAAAATTGAAGTCTAATGTCTCCTAATGGCTGAAACTAAGGTTCTAGGCAAATATTTATGGCCAAAGTATTGCCTTATTACCTGAGTAGTTAAAATAAACATCTTAATTAAGGTGACACACATCAAGTGAGGAAGGGATGGTAAATCAAACAGTGTGAGGGCATGAACTGCAAAGGAGTTGGGGTAGAGTTCAAGGGATGTCATCTTAGTTATTCTAACTCACCCTAGTTCTTCTAAAATGTGGCTAATTCTACTTATCCTTCCAAATTACAAATCTCACTCATACAAAAATGTGTCACCTTACCAAGTGGAGGGAAACTACAACACCAAAAAATACGCAGACACATATTCACTATACACTAACTTCGTTGTCTTTGAACATGTAGCTCAAATAAAACTTGCAAAGTACTTTTTGAAAAGTTATTGACCATACCTTTGCTGCTGATGCATCGGTGGTAACTGTGTTCCAAAGGCTACCAAAAAATTAAATACAAATTAAAATGAAAATTCGAAATTTAAGTTTACTTATATATATTTAACAACATAATCACATCATGCATTCTAAAATCTTTCCCTGATGCACAGACAACTCCTTGGAGAGAGTAAAATTTTATACAGAATACTTAAATCAGTATTGACAGAGGCAAGAAAGCCAATGAAATGGCAGACATGGCATACAGATCAAAATACTTTCCTTTTTCAAGTAGTACAACCATAGATTCAGAATATAACACAAATATGTGAAATAGCTTAACAACTTTATATATACCTAGCCAGAATTAAGTGACAGATTGTAAAAATAGAAGAAAAAAGTATACATTTATTTACAAAGGAATTCAGGCTGGACATTTTGAAAAAATACTCATGGACCAAGTAACTTCAAAAGATGCCCACCAAAACCAGGAACAAAACCGTACTAGAATTCAGTTACATTAATTTTGAACACAGTTTAAAAATAAATACTTACAATCATTTTGAGGAGCAACTTTCTTAGCATCTGGTTGATCTGCAAAATTAAGAGTCTTTTAATTTTTTGCCAATACATACAAAGCCTTCCCCCACTCCCAAGCAAGAATAAACATAATATAAACATTTAGGGTATGGTTTATCATTTAAATCAAAATTGCCAAAACTCAACCCGAACTCTGTAATCTAAAGGAGAGAAACTACATCCTTCATTCTTTCATGTTTAAAAGGTGCACAGACATTAAACAATTCTCTGACTGTATCAAATCACTGACTTTAATGTATGTGTAAAGCACTTTAAAATGATACAAGACAAAATATATTTAGGTCCATTACTAGCAAAATATCACATGCTAAAGGCTAATGATGCTTCCACTGTAGAAACTGAAGATTGGAAGGAAAAAAAAGCTACTGAAGTGTGAAAATTCTGACATATCAAAAGCTGAGTGTCTCTTACAGTGACCACATAAAGCTATGCCAAAAAAAAAAAAAAAAATCACAATTAAAAGGCAATCAAATTCTAAACTGTTCTATTATTCCCAAAGACAAACATTTCACGGCATAACACTTCAGCAGACAAACTCAAAGCAACTACATGACTACCTTCATCTAAATCCATTACACAGATGAATACAATGCATACCTTGGAATAGACAACCTATAGCTGAAAGTACTACATTCTTCTCCCCCCTTAAAAACTTAAATGATTAAACATCAGAATGTTGTTCAACAAAAATTCAGACACATAATCCAAGAAATATTTGTGTCCATTTAAGAATCCACTGGTTTATTTCACGTTTACATACTAAACACAGGTAATAAATAAAAATTCCTGCCTTTATAAGGAGAGGGCATTCCCTCCCAGTGTGTTGTACTGCTCGGACTTGTCCAAGAGCCATCTACACATAAAATAAAAAGAATACATTACATACAACATCTGAAGCATCATTAGCTCATTTTTTTTTTAAAAACCTCACTATAAATATGAAAGACACTTAAATAAAAGGAAACCAAGTACTCCTGGTCAAAAGCTACAAATACATTCTATAGGCTCAGTCAGAACCCTCCTTTAAAAAAAAGGACAAAAAAGAAAATGTATCAAAATTCACACATCAAACCTAAAACAAAAAATATGTGCAGACTTCTAAGTTCAGAAGCTTCACCAATTACGTTTTTTAAAAAATACAAAGCACTGTAAATCCAGTTTTAATCCACATTTTAAGTTAAACCTGAAACACAGAACAAAGTACTAAAACAAATAAAACAAAGAACATAAAAAATGGTAATAACCTGCAACACACTAGAGTAGCAAACTAGCAACTTCAACCTTTAAAGTGAAATCTTAAAAGGAAAATAATGAAAACACAGCATATAAAGATTCATTCACATATGAGAAAAATCAGTGAAGTGTCTCCTACACAATTTATATATATATTTTCCCCTAATATTATTAACAAGAAGTCTGTGCAAACTGTCAAACTGGCACAATCCTAAAGGAGAGAAACGAACTGTTTTCTAGAAGGACAAATTTCTGGTTGACTCAAATTTTACCTACCTTGCCTAGGTCCTTTTTTTCTCCTTTCCTTTCGAGACCAATACACACCTCATAATTTTAGAAACCTTATAATACAAGTAACGTCTCAATAAAATAACATATGAAAATTATCAAAAATCACTTCAACTAAAAACTGTATAAACAATTAAAATACTTGTGGTTATAACCTACCTCCATCTTCTAGTGGTCTTTTTTGTCCTCCATAACCATAGTCATTTGAATTCAGTGATGTACCAGCATCACCCCCAATTTTTGCTGCAATCTTGAAAAAACCCAAAAAACAAAAATACACCATCATTAATAGCATCACAACTACTGTATACTCTTCAGTACTAGATTTCCTCATTTATTTCCTAATACATATATATGCTAAATATTCTTTAGTATCATATATGAAAATTCACTTGATAAATTAAAACTACAGTTTATCACTACCATTAATACTTCAGGGAGTTAACAAATAACCATCGTCTAGGATTAAGCTTCTGATACATCCCTATAAGAACCAACAAAGTAATCACTTGGGGGGGGGTGGTGGTGGGTGGGGTGTGTGTGTGTGTGTGTGTGTGTGTGTGTGTGTGTGTGTGTGTGTGTGTGTGTCTGAATCTGTTACCTTGGGGTTATAAGGCTGTGCTCTAACCAACTGAGCTAACTGGCCAGTCCAGGAATCCTTAGGAGACCAAATAGCTTTGAAGAAAATCTGGATCCTAATTCTATCTTCTCTATAGTGCTCTCCCAAGACTCTTCAAAAGATGTGTGAGGACACTGAGAAGATTAACAATCTGTGGAACTCTAAGGCTATGCTGTCTAATAATGTAGCCACTAGCCACATGTGGTTACTGAGTAGCTGAAATGTGGCTAGTTTGAACTAACATGTGCCTTAAGTTTAAAATATGCACCGGATATTGAAAATTTGGAACAAAGAATGTACAGCATCTCAAAAATTTTTATATTAAACACATGTCAAAGGGGTAATATTCTAGATATGTTGGGTTAAACAAAATATGTGACTTGCATTATATTTCTATTGGACAGTTGTTTAAGGATACATGCAGGAGCCTGGGGAGCTCTAGTCTGAGAAAGCTTGAGCAACGGAATCATAATCCATCCTATTAAAGACATTTCACTCTTAAAACATTTTTAGCTTTTAGAGAGGCACAAATAATTGTTTGCACTTGATTAAACAAACATCATATAAGAAATACTAGTTTGGGGCTGGCCAGTTAGCTCAGTTGGTTAGAGCATAGCCTTGTAACACCAAGGTCAACAGTTCAGTTACACTTACCCACCAGCTGCCAACCAAAAAACAAAACAACAACAAAGAAATACCAGCTTCAAGTCACAAGTAGGGCAGGGGATATTTACTGCATTTTCTATTAAGGAGAAATGGAACTAATATTGCTGAGTGCCAGCAATGGGCCAAACTCCATACTGTAATGTTTTATATTCATTATCAAAGATGTATGATGTGCTCATGAGAGTTTACTACATCATTCTCTCAACTTTGAGTATATCTGAAATCCTTCTTGATAAGAAATTAAAACGAAACTCTTGGTGACTGGAATTCCAAGGGATCCTGATGCAGAACTAATCTAATTGTCTCAAGCTTTACTACAATCAGGACACTGGAAAGGATAAGAGCATATTCAAGGACTTGAGTCTTGAATCTAATATGGATCATTTAAGTCCGATATGTATCAGTTCACATATACCCACTGTACTTCCTGGGGTTCCTAGACTTCCCTTTTCCTCACCTGTAAATGCAAACACCACAACGCATATTAAAATCACATATTAAAATGCTTGATAAAAAAGGTACACAATTTGATTTTCCTGACTCCTTATAGCTTTGGTTAACCTAATCTTCCTTAGCCATCCTTCACTTTCTCAATTAAAAGCCTGTTTTTGTCTTTGGGCATCTAATTCAAATCTTATTTCTTTCCTGGAAGTTTTTCTAATCACACGTGAAAACACTGCTTTTTTCACCCTTACATCTTAAACCACTTAGTATTTGAATTGTTCCTTAGGAACTTAAATACTCTACCCAGCAAGGACAGGTACTGATGTTAGAAGGAAACTATTTCAAGCCAGAGAAAATGGTACTACCAAGAACAGGAAAATAGTTTAGGTGGTGAATACCTTCTACAGTTAGCTATTATAAATGCTCAATGAGTTTGCAGAGCAGCACTCCTTGAACTTCAAGGAACTTCTGCAGAGAGAAAGAATACTTACTTATACCTCCTTATTCATCCACTAAACTATCCAAAGGAAAGTGAACGTTGATACTCACCTCATTCAAAAGAACGAGTAATACCATCTCAAAAATTGAGAACCCATAAAAGACATTAGAGAAGAGCTTTTCAGTAAAAATACTGACAAAGATTCGTTCATTGAATCTTTAACATCAATAGAAGATATACATTTCCTAAGTCACAACGAGGATTAATTTAAGAGAAATAATAATTCCTAAAAACCAAACTGTAACTGTATCCAATTCTTAATAAACATATAAAGTGTGGGCAACTTTTTAATTTGATTTTAATTTACAAAAATAGTGCAGTAACACCAGGGTCATGGATTTGGATCCCTGTAAGGACCAGGTGTAATACCCAAAGACCTAATGGAAGAATCCCAATCTCATTTCATTCTCTGGAGTTATGGCTTGTAATACACAAAAATAAAGTGTACAGGTTGGAAATCCTTAGCCAGAGAAGCAATCTGGTGCACCTGTGTTGGACTTAGCTCAGCACATTATAAAAATCTGGGAATTTCACATAAAAATAATCTATCAAAAATCTCTAGAAAAATAGAAGACTGGGTAACTTGGTCTAAATTACCAAATGGCAAAAACCAGCTATCGCTGATCCCTAGGGACCAGGGATCCTAACCACTTGTCCTGCTTTCCTGCATAACAAAGAACTGTCCAGTTAAAAATACCAATGGCATCTCCATTGGTACAGCTTTTTAAGCCTCATGAGGACAAGAAGCTGTTCTTATATCTCTTCTTTCCAGAAAACGTAGCATAGCACTCTGGACAAAGAAAAGAAATAATCAGTTGCCTAGAGTATGGAGTTACAACAGCAAGGTCAAGTGTAGGGATCCCTGTACCCTCCAGCCGCCAAAAAAAAAGAAAAAAAAGAAAAGAAAGAAAAGAAAAGAAAAGAAAAGAAATTTAAGATTAAATGGAAACTTTGGAAAGATATTTCAATATCATCTTAATAAACAGATAAGGAAAAAGTGGTGCAGACATTCATACAACTTGTTCTTTAGTCTAAGGACTCTTCCCTATATATACTCTAAGCTGATACGAGCGAGGATACTTTAAAAAGTTCATTGAAAGGGGCCGGCCCGGTGGCGCACTGCTACAGTGCGCCGTTGGGAGTGCGGTGGCGCTCCCGCCGAGGGTTCGGATCCCACATACAGACCGGTTCCCGCTCACTGGCTGAGCGAGGATAACTTTTAAACTTAAACCATCAAAAGAAAAAAAAACACACTATAATTTTATCTTGAAATGAATAGTTTTGAAAGCATTAGCAAAACCCTAAATATGCAATACTAGGGCAATGGTTATGTAAACAGCAACACGTACATTATGAAGAGTCTTCAAAAAATTCATGGAAAAGGGCCGGCCCATGGCTCACTCAGGAGAGTGCAGTGCTAATAACAAGGCCATGGGTTCGGATTCTATATAGGGATGGCCGGTTTGTTCAGTGGCTGAGCGTGGTGCTGACAACACCAAGCCAAGGGTTAAGATCCCCTTACCGGTCATCTAAAAAAAAAAAAAAAATTCATTGAAAAATGGAATTAAAAGACAGTACGAATCTTTCCATTAACTTTTTGAAAATTTTTTGTATAATCAGACAAGCAGCTACAACTAGTATTTATAGACATCCTCAAACGTTGTAAGTGGTAATTCCCCTCAAAAGCTACACTCGGGAATCTTAGATTTAAGGTTAATTCTGTAAAGAAACAAATTATAACAGCAAAGACGTCAGGGTAGCTGATCTTTTGGCATATAAAGAGGAAAGAAATTCACTTGAGGGCAATTTCTATATTTAAAAAAGTCTAAGGCAGGAAATCATAGCTTAGCCCAATAATGAAGTCCAATTTTTAACTAAAGCATGGCAAACCAAGGTCTTTCAGTATTTGGATCCATCTGTACCTTTTTCTAACCTTATTTTCCACCTTCTTTCCCCCACTCAATAATATCATCCAGTGACTTCATTCACTCTTGAATCACTGCAGTCTACTGGCCAATCTCTCATTCTTTAATGCCTTGCTCAAATATCACCCTTTTCCTTAGGCAGTTAGGCACCAACTCCCTGGTGTCCTGTACAGTGCTTGACACACTGGCACTCTGCCCATATTCTGTCTACTCTCTCATTAATCGAAGCATTAATTAGATAATCCTGTTCATTTACATTTGGTTCCTTAACTATATCATAGTTTCCTAGAAAGCAGGAATCCAATTCACACGCTTTAAAAAAAAAATCTCCAGTATCTATATACAGTGTGTGGCACAAATTAATTCCACAGGCTCGTTGAATCAAATAATTCAGATGAGTCTTCCAACCCAATCTAATAAACCCACTATCAGAGTTTCTTTTTTTTAAAAAAATATTTTATTTTATTTTTGTCGATACACAATGTGGCTGATTATTGTGGCCCATTACCGAAACCTCCCTCCCTCCTCTCTCTCCCCCTCCACTATCAGAGTTTCTGTCACCGTTATATAAATGTTTCGATAGCTATCGAAGCATGTTCTGAAGTAATAAAAAACATTAGGTGAAAAAAATGCAGAACTAGTATGAATGATGACCTTTTGTTAATTACCCCTAAAATTTCTGGCTATAAACAAGTACAGATACGTTTTTGTCATATGTTCACATTGGATGTTACTACAGAGATTATGAATTTTCATTCGGACACAACGATCCTTTAGTCACACTAGAGCGCATAAAGTCAGCGAAGTGAACTAATGAAATCAAAACATAGGACGAAACTGGTTTCCGAATACACCCACTCGCATAAAACTAGTCTAAAATGGCTAGCCATCTAATAAAATATACAGTGTCATAACGAGAATAAGATTCTTCTGCTTACATACAAGTTCACACCAACATTATAATTTTTAAATTATAATTAAAGGACTACCTAAAAAGGTAAAGTTCAAATTAAGTAGTCTGTAATTTTCCCGAAATACATGCACTATATATTTTTAAAAACAGCTTTGTACGGTAAAGAAGTACCTTCAGGGCAAATGTACGCACCTACGTAATACAAAGAGGTCTGGTCAGTTTACAACTCAGAACAGAGAGGCAGATTCAAACTGAAACCTCTGGTATGATGGGCCTGAGGCCATTTTGATGAATAAAGGGGAAAGACTGATAGAACAGACTGACACGTAAATCCCGTCCAGTGAAAGGTTGCTCTTTTAAGTCTCCTCCTTGTAGATGTGACGGTGAGTGACACCAAAAGCTTTTTTAATTGTTTCTTTAATTGCGAGGGAGAGCTCAAATGAGCAGGAAGCTGTAAAGACTGTTTTAATGACAAACCCTTTCCCTTACTATGGCTCCTGCAGACAGACCCTAGTCCTCCTCTAAACTCGTTACCAGAACCTTCCGTATTATTACGCGTACTTTATCCTTATCCCATGAAAGAGAATGTTCATTCTGAGGAAAAGGAAGGTCCGAGCTAACTCCTTGGAGAAGCGCGTGTGTCGCAGAAGTGGGAAAAGACTTAAGGCCGTCTTTGCGTTAACACACGTTGAGGTTCTAAGCGGCTTAAACACCAAGAACACAAAACCGAATTCTGGTCTCTCATCTATATTACCAACGTGAGGCAATTTAAGTCTCCTCACATTTCACACTTCCTCATGCGCGAAGAAGTAGCGGCCTACTCTGCCAGCGGCCAATTACCGTGAGCTCTCAGGATCCCGCCGCGTTGTCCACACTTACCTGCCGGGCTCTCTGCAGGGCATCTTTGAAAGCATCATTAACTCCTCCACCACCACCGCCGCCGCCACCACCACCAGATGAGCCAGAGGAGGGTGGAGGCACTGTTGAATAGTCTGCCATGGCTACACTACCGAAGCCGCTGCTCCTTCTTCAGAGACCTCCTTTCAGCTAACTGCTAAGAAAGAAAGAAAATGGCGGCCGTCGAGGCTCTATCACATTCTTGCGCGACCATCGTGCTGTAAAGGGGCGGGGACTGAAAGAAAGAAATCTCGCGATGCTTCTGAGTCAACGCGGTGGTGCGGGGGTGGGGCTGAGAAAGGAATCAGAAATGTCGCGAGAATTGAGTTTAAGATTTCGCGAGAATAGGGTTTATTTTGGTGCCCCCTCTCCGCGCATACTTCGGGTGAGACTGAGTAATTGTTCCTTCGGGTTGGTAGGTGAGGCTAGGCTTGCGGGGGTGGCTGCGGTTGGTTTTGGGCTGCGGAAAGCCTGAAGAAAAAAAATAGTGGTTTCTTACCGGTCGCCACCTGAGGGAGGTAGTGCGGAAGAATTCACCGGTTGCGGGGGTGGCTGCGGTTGGTTTTGGGCTGCGGAAAGCCTGAAGAAAAAAAAATAGTGGTTTCTTACCGGTCGCCACCTGAGGGAGGTAGTGCGGAAGAATTCACCGCCAAGGGTCATTTTGTGTGTCCGTGGGGAAGGGCGTGACGCCGAGGGGCGTGGCAGCGACGCCACAGTGTCTCGAGAGCGCTGCCGCCCGGAGGGCGCCAGGGAGAAACGCATCCGGGACGTCGCGCGCTTATGCTCCTGAAAACGTCTGCCAGGCCTAGCGGGAACCCAGCATGATTTTCAGGGTAGTAAAGTTTCCCTGTATTTTACTTAACAGACTCAAATCTTTGAGTTTTATCACAACTGAGGGTGAATTCAGGAGGAGGGCTCTTAGTTCTTTAGCTTATTTCCAAGATTTTGTTTAAAATAATGTGGCTGTGACGATAAGACTGTCATTTTCTTTATCTTTTAAAAACGTGATTGTTTCCAAAATTCAGTGTTAGCCACACTTAGTAACCCGGTATTGTAGGTGTCCGTGGCCAGTTTTATTGAGGTCCTTATAATTAATTAATTAATTAATTAATTCTTAAGAACAGCATCCAGTTCATGACTTTGTGGTTTCTTAGTAGTAGTTTCTCACAGCTCCAGACTTTGGGTACGCAAATATAAGGTTCCGAATTATCATCCATGGACTAGATTTTTTTAAAATTATGGTTTTCTGTTATATACTTCAGCTAAAAATTTTCAGACATTTCTTCAGGCCTCCCGAGCATATCCTGGCACGTAATTTACTGCGTTAATAGTAGTAGTACCAGGAATCATTAGGGTGCTTTAAAAGTCATCTTTTTACAGTGATTCCTCCCCGCCCCCCCTTCTTTGCATTTAGATAACAAAGAATGAGGTAAAAAGAACTTTTACAACTTTGTGGCATTTTTTGTTTTCTGTAAATTAGGTCTTAAAAAATACTTTTCCCGCTGCTGATCATAAAGTAATTGAGAGAAATGTGTGCTGCAGTCTTCCCTATAACCTAAAACTAATGTGTTCACTTGCTCAATGCCCAAAACAAATCAGTTAACTAAACAGTTGTATGTATGTAGATACAAGTGCACCATCATTTTCCTCTAATAAGCTTTAACTATCATTTTAGCTATCTGTAGCTTTACCTTTTCAGTGTTCTTAGCTATCCCTTTAAATTTTGGTGGAATTTGTAGTGAATGTATTGGACTACAGATTTAATTACAGCAGTATATATGTAGAAAAGCTGTAAAAGTAGTGTTTGGTGGTATTTCTAAATAGAAATTTTTTAATTGTAGTTTGAGAAAGTCTACCGAACAAATGGCATTTATTAATCAGTAATTGATTTTTTCCATATTTTATTAATTAGACTTATATACCAATTACACCTTTTGATTAGCATAATATTACCACAGAGTGATATAATTTACCCCAAAAACAAATAATCTTTTTTTCATGTACACCACAGTTTATTTTAGTTATCTCTAAATAAAATAAGACATTCATTTCTAATTTTATTTTTGTAGATTCTTCTGGAAATATAGAATGGGAACCAATTGGAGTCAATCTAGACTGGGATTTCTCAATCTCAGCACTGTTGACATTTTGGACAAGATAATTCTTTGTTTTATAATACTACTGTGTATTATAGTATGTTTAGCAGCATCCTTGGCCTCTACCCAGACATGCTAGTAGCATGCCTCCCTCCCAGCCACCCACCTACCAATCAGCCACCAGTTGTGACAACCAAAAATGTCTCCAGACATTACACAAAATCACTTCTCATTGAGAACCTTTGGTTAGGCTTGATTCCTGTCGCACTCTGGGTTTTCTGCCTCAACTTATACTCATCACCTACACCTACCCCTTAACAACAACTAGCCAAAAGACTCTCATAACTTTATGCTGTACTATGTCATTCACTCTATCTGTGTTTTTCCAGTGCACACTCACAACAGATGCCCGTTAGATAAGAGGAAAGGCAGCCACTTCAAATTAAAGTGGTGGTCCAGGATGATGTTAGGGTATTTGATCATTAGGTGGGTGATTGATCTTATTTTTATTTCCCTTCTGATTGAGTTGCTGGGATTCTATATCAGACTAAGGTGTGAATGGAAATAGGTGTGAATGTCTTTTACATTTTAAAAGTTGTTAACACAAATGGAACTTCGGAACATTGTAGAGAATAACAGTTCAACCAGTGTCTGAAACTGGAGGCAGCCCAATACAGTGGTAAAGACTTTTTAGATTTGGTCTCAGAGGGTCCAGAGGGTCTAGCTTCAAGTCTGACCCTTGTGCCCTTTGGTAAGTCACAAGTTTGTTCTTTGGCCATCATACCAAAAAGAGAGGGCAATTTAATCTGTTTCTGAGAAGTCACTAACAACAGTAAAAGGTAATAAGAATTCTTGTGTTTTTACACAGTCATTTTGGTTTCCTTTTCAGAAGTTGCCATAGAATCATCTCACCCTGAGTTAGCAAAATTTTTTCTCTGATTTGGATGCCAAATTTGATAGTGTGTCCTGATTGAAGGGCTGTTAGGGAACTGAAGAATACTAGGATATTGTTCATGACCATTGATTTACACTATATGCAGCCTTTTACCATCATTGCCATTTCCACCTGTTCATAACTGTAGAGCTGCTGGGCCTTTGCATATACCTTTCTCTCCATAAGGAGCATACTTCTGACCTCTTTCATTTTACTGTTGCTTGGTAATTCCCTGTTTTTTTTCAGAAGGCCTGTTCTCATGTACCATATCTTGGCAATTATACCATATATCATTTATTGTTTATTTGGAATTCACACTAGATTGTAAAGTCCATGACAGTAAGGGCTGTGTCTTTTTCTTTGTCTTCACTGCATGGCACATTCTGAAACAGCAATAGCTAATAATAGCTAATGCTATAATAGGCACTGTTCTAAGTGCTTTACATATATTAATTTATTCTCATAATGGGCTTAAAGAGGTAGGTACTATTAATATCTCTGTTTTGCTGGGGTACAGATATATTAACTAACTTGCCCAGGGTCACGTATTAGTATTAGAGCTGTCTGACTGGAAAGAATGGAATTGTCTATGAAAAGGTAGGTAATGAAATGTATCTCTTTGTAATTTCTAGAGAGTGGTTCACAACTTAGTATTTTTCATTTGAATTTTTTAAGTGTTTGTATTATTATTATTATTATTTTGTTTGATTTGCATTAGTTTTTATCAAGACTTAGGCCGAAATGCTTCATGGGAAAGCAGCTCTTTCTGTAAGGTAATAATAGTAGATTTTAACTAAAAAATTTGAAGAACCCATGTGTGTGTAACAATGTAAGTTGGTTTTCTGTAATGCTAATTGCATTGGATGGGTTAATAATGTGCGTTACTAAAGTACATAGTGCTTTATGGTTTGTGTATATATATATATAAGTATATATACAGTCCATACATACTTACGTATATTTGATGATGATTGATGATTAGTGTTATTTTTTTAAATACATCGTTCGGAGGGTTTATGTATTTGTAGTCCACATCACTAACTAGATTGTAAGCCTCTTCAAGGCAAGGATAGGATTGATTAATTTTCTCCCTGTATTACCATACAGCACGTGTGATAATGTTTGTACTGTTTGTCTGCATGTTGGATACCTCCACAAAATAGCCCATCTGCCAAAAGAAGCATATAAAGAGTTTTTAGATTAGACTTCTGAGAATTCTGAGTAAAATTCTTTATAGTTTAATCTCTTAGAACAATTAATGCTTGAGAAAAAGGTTCTTTGTGAAAATATGACTAATTTTCTCTGCTTTTTAGGACATCTTCAGTGAAGGTGGGAAGAATATCTAGAGGGTTGCTAAAGTGTCATTTTCAAATTTACAGTTTTCTTCAAATCTAATGAGAGAAGAAATATCCTTACTGTATCATACAAAGGGTCTCTCTGAATATAGAGTATTTGTCTAGCTGCACGTATCTTTGGTAGGATCTGTTCTTTGGCCAGGATCATAGGAGATATAACAGCATCATAGGATATATAGGAAATTGATATCAATTTTTAGTGAGAAATGTTTAGAACTCTGTGCTACTGCTGGTAAGACATAACACTCCCAACTTCCCATTACATTATTTTGTGGTCAGAAACATATTTTTTCCTTCACTGTTTGGATCATGTATTTATATATGAGTTGCTTTCATTTTTTCTGTTACATTTTCTCTTCTTCATTAACTTTTTAGCCAAGTAAAAATCGAGATTAAAAAATCACCTTTTTCATGAAATTAACCTGACTTAACGAATTCCAGTCATCTTTTACTTACTCATTGGTTGTCTGCATTGGCTCTAGGGAGCTTTCGAAAAATTTGAAGGTTAGTCCCAACTCTTCACTCCCAGAGACTGATTTAATTGGTATCTATTTGAATCTGTAAAAGCTTTCTAGGTTAATCCTAAAGTGCAGATCACACTTGGAGAACCACTGAAATGGACCTGAAGTTTACAAGCTCTGTCAGACTATTGCTTATTTTTAATGGCTTGCAGTTTAGTTCTAGTGTTATGGGTATATAGTCGAGAAAAATTCAAGATCTAGAAACATTTTCTTTTTTCTTTTTCTTTTTTTTTGGCAGGTGGCCGGTATGGGCCTTGACCTTGGTGTTCGTTTTCTATTTTTGAACTGTTAAAATAGTTAAATGGGAGGCCATTAGACCGAGGTGGTTCTAGCAATGTCCTGGGTTCCTACATAAGTAAACAAACCTAACTCAGTGTGAATGTTCGTAATCAATCAGAAACCGCCAGCTAAACTCTAGGGACTTTTCACTGGAATGATCCAAATAAGGCTGCTGCTCCTCTTTAACCTATCTTTTTTTTTTTTTGCTTTGTTTCTGCTCCTGTGAAAGCCTCCTGACCCTGAAACACTGAACCACTTTCAGTTTGGAGCTGCCCGCTTCATGAGTGAATTAATGAATTGCTGTCTGCTCAAATAAACTCTAAAATTTTAATGTGCCAAAATTTATCTTTTAACATAACCCTACCAACTTTTTGTTATGTGTGCTAGGGCAGTATTTCTTAACCAAGGGCCACCAGAGTCATCTGGGGTACTTTTTAGTAATGCAGATACCTGAGCCCCACGTGGACCTATTGAATTGTGTTTTGGAGAATCTGCATTTCTTTTTTTTAGAAAGCTTGCATCATAGTTGATTCTTATGTTCACCAAAGTTTGAAAACTGCCCCTTTACACAAAAAGTATTTAATAAATGTTTGAAGAATTAAACTGAGTTAGGGGCCGGCCCGGCCCGGTGGTGCACTGCTGTGGTGCGCCGCTTGGGAAGCGCGGTGGCGCTCCCGCCGAGGGTTCGGATCCCACATACAGACCGGCCACTCACTGGCTGAGCGAGGGGCGGGAGCAACACCCAGGGTTGCGATCCCATGGCCGGTCCCGGTCCGGTACGGGCGTGACACTGAGGGTTGCGATCCGTTGCCGGACACGACAAAAAGGAAAAAAAAAAAATTAAACTGAGTTAAATTTTGTTTCCTCACCTAGACTGTAAGTAAATGTTCTGAATACAGAGATCTTGTCTTTCCTTTTCCCCTTCCTCTGTATAAAATAGGACTGGGTCTTACTCTTTGGTTTGCCCAGTATGGCATAGTGTTTTTATGTTGGTAAAAGCTTAATATTAAGTTGAATTCTTCTACTTATCATTTTCCTACAAAGCTAGATCTCAACAAATTGTTGAATATATGGTTATGAATGTTGGGCGTCTTGAGGCCAGGTGACACTGAAGTGTAGTTTCACTTAAACATTTCTTGAAATATCAGACTTGGAAAGAACTTGAAGGTCATCTAATCCATTTCTTTAATTTTACAGTGGAGGAAACTGACCCAGATTGCTTGAGTGCCTTGTACAAATTGGCAAGGTTAATTGCAGAGGTAAAACTAGATTACTAATCCAGTGTTCTTTATTTCATGAAATATCTTCTATGTGAAGCAGCAGTGTTGAGGTTAAGTTTTATATGGAGCTTTTCTGCTCCTTAGGTACAAGGGAGAGAATCTTTGCAGAACCAAAAACATCTTAATTTTTGTAATCAGGACATCTATCTTTACTCACAGCATTTTCTTCGGGATATATATATTTGGGAAATCTGGAAATAAATTATGAGGATCTTTGCCAATGAAATCCTTAACTGGAGATAGGTGGGTATGAGATGTAAGACTCACTTGGAATAACAATTTCGTTGTTGATTTTTAGGGAAACTTTGCTTCTCTGTACTGACATTTCCATTTGTCTATTTATAGCAGTGATCTCTTTGGAATTTGCCTTCTGATTCTGTTTGTTCTTTTATGTTGCTTCATATTAACTGATATTCTCACTTCATTTAAAAAATGTATTTGAAGAGACATGTACTTAAGAAGGAAGAGGAATTAAATTTTTTAGAAGGAGCATCTGCCATTACGATTTTCCTGTTATTTATCATAATCGTTTATGCCAAGTTATCTAATTATAGTAACTAATGGTTCAAATACTAATTTTTCAAGATAGAATGGTAGTTATTTTTCAGCCTAAAAGCATATGAAGCTTAAAATAAGTTCCTTTTATCCAGGAAAGATATTACTTTTAGATTCTTAACAATATTGTTCTTTAACTGTGTACTTTGAAATAAATGAAAGTTAGAGCCTTTAAATGGTAAACTTAAAGGCAGGAACTGTCTTAAGGGCAGGCACTGTCTCGTTTACCTTTTTTTTTTTTTTCCTTTTTGTCTTTTTTCATGTCCAGCAACGGATTGCAACCCTCAGTGTTGCGCCCGCACCGGACCGGGACCGGCAACGGGATCGCAACCTTCGGTGTTCCGCCCGCACCTCACTCAGCCAGTGAGCGGGAACCGGTCTGTATGTGGGATCCGAACCCTCAGCGGGAGCGCCGCCGCGCTCCCAAGCGGCGCACTGTAGCAGTGCGCCACCGGGCCGGCCCTCGTTTACCTTCGAGATTAACATATTGCCATGTTATAGACGCTTATTAGTCTATCCATTTATTCAGTTCAGTAAAAATGCTGGGCATTGTTCTGCGTGCTGGAGATATAGTAATAATCAAAATAGACAAATATCCTACCCTCATGGAGTACATTCTAGTGAGTGAATGTTGAATGACATCACGAATCACTTTGCAAAGACTCCCTATTTGTTTTTTGTTTTTTGTTTTTTTTTCCTTTTTGTCTTTTTTCGTGACCGGTAACGGATCACAACCCTCAGTGTCGCGGCCTGTACTGCGACCGGCAACAGGATTGCAACCCTCAGTGTCGCACCCGCACCACGCTCAACCAGTGAGCGGACCGGTCTTCACGAATCACTTTGCAAAGACTCCCTATTTGTTTTTTGTTTTTTGTTTTTTTTTCCTTTTTGTCTTTTTTCGTGACCGGTAACGGATCACAACCCTCAGTGTCGCGCCCGTACTGGACCGGGACCGGCAACGGGATCGCAACCCTCGGCGTTGCCCCCGCACCTCGCTCAGCCAGTGAGCGGCCAGTCTGTATGTGGGATCCGAACCCTCGGCGGGAGCGCCGCCGCGCTCCCAAGCGGCGCACTGAAGCAGTGCGCCACCGGGCCGGCCCTCCCTATTTGTTTTTAGACAGTTATTTGTGTCAGTCTGTAGTTTATCAAGCAATGGTTTGAAGAGTCAGACTAGGAGAAGCTTAATGATCAGATAGATCATTTATTCGTTAAACATTTCCTAGTGTATGTTAAATTATTTGAAATAATCTCATGCATGCTGGTTATTGTCATCCTGATTGTCATTCTGATTCCTGTGTTGTTTGTAACTCTTAGTAAAAGTCTCAGGTTGCTGGCCAGGCCATAACTGGGGAACTTCATCTCAGATCAGACACCATTGAGTACCTCTGATTGTGCTGGCCCAGAATTCTGTACACACCAGAGATCTAGTTGTTTACTTGTTTATTGTTTGTTCTTCACACTAGCGTGTGAGCTCCACAGAGCACCTTGTCTATTTTAGTCACCACCGTATCCCAAGTGCATAAAATAATGCATGCCATATAGTGGATGTTACTAAATACAAGCATTAGTACATCAATCCTTACCACTCAAAATGCAATTCTTTTTCTACTCAAGGCCACAGCTTGCATCTAGCCTTTTTCCAGACTACTCAAACAATAAAAATCTTAAACTCTGGTGTTCTTCTCTTGAGAAGACCTCTTGTTAGTTTGGCTTGTTTATTAATGTACTCTATCTGTTCCTCTTGTCTTTTTGACCCTTCCCTTTTCTTTGAGTCTCTGTTACTTCCTCGCTTTACTTCTTTGCCAGTTAATTCAGTGTTTCTTGAGTCCCACTCTCCTTTGTCCTTCAGCTGTGTCCACGCTTTAAATCTACAACCCTTAATCACTTCAAATAGAATTTGGAGTCAGATGAGCTTTAATTCACCATCTGCTACTTAAGTTCCCTTGCCAAGTAATTTAACCTTTTTTGAGTCTGTTTGCTCTTTGGTACCCTAAGCATTGTTATGAAAATTAAATGAGATAATTATATCTAGATACTTCTAGCCACAAGTAATAAAAACCCTTATTAAGTGGCTTAAGTAATAAAAAATACAGGGGCAGAGTGGTTCTAAGGCTGGTTGACTTAGCAGGTCAACAATTTGTGAGGTATCCATGTTTTTTTCATCCTTGCCCTCTGCTTGTTGGCTTAGCTCCCCTAACGATTGCTTAATGGTTGCCACAGTTCCAGGTATCATGCAGTCATGATTGTTAAATGGAAGAAGAAAGTTTCTTCTAACAACACTCCCATTACCCCACCCCCACTACCATGCCCCCGCCTCTGACTACCAATCAGATTAACCCTGTCTTGCTTGACCAGAGCTGAGTCACAGGCTTACTCTAACAAGTGTTATTATTGCTTTTGAATAATTAAGATTCATCTCCTGGGATGAGATAAGGCTCCACTTTCTTAGTAATAATTACTGTTACATTTAGGAATTCTAGGACTCAATCCTTAGACCTTTTTCCCCCCCATGTACATTCACTCTAGTAATTTCCTTTCATCTCCTGGTTTTAAAGATCACCTCTATTGTAATCTCAAAATTTTTACCTTCTATGTGGACTGCTTCTATGAATACAAGACTCCAGTACTCAACTGCCTAGTAGACATTTCCAAGCATCTTAACATGCCCGGTATTGAACGCTGCAATTTCCTCCTGCTCCTCTCTCTTTCAGTAAATAGCAATTCTGTTCTCTCAAATTGCCGAAGCTGAAAAACCTCAGTGTCTTTATTAATTTCGTTCACATCCCACATCTGACTCATCAGGAAATCCTATTAACTCAGTCTTTAAAATATATCCCGAAACTGACCACCTCCACTGCTGCATCATGGTCCAAACCACTTGAATTACTACAGTGCATTCTTACTGGTCTTCCACTCTTGCCCACCATCCTTCCGCACCCTAATCTTAATTTAGAAACCAAAATAGTCCTGTCCTTTTTCTGCAAAAAATTGTCCTACAGCTTCTCATCTTCCCTCAGAATACAAGTCAAAGTTCTTAGTGGCCTATAAGGCCACTCTTATCTGGCCACCTCTTATTTCTCTGACCACCTTTCAACCCCTTCACCATTCTCCCCCCATCATTCTGACTCAGCTACACTAGCCACCTTGCAGTTCCTCAAAAGATGCCTGGCGTTCCCTCACATCCAGGCTTCTGTGTTTGATATTTCCCTTTACCTGGTATGTTCTACTACATATGTATATAGCTTTCCCCTTTCCTTTCAGGTTGTATTGTAAATGTCATTTTCTCTGTGAAGCCTGCAAAACTTTAATCTTATGCCCCTTTCTTTCTTTCTTTTTTAGCTTCTGCCACCATCTCACACACCTTACAGTGTTTTAGGAAATCTTTTGTATTGTACCTACCCCCACTAGAATGTAAGGAGCATGAGGCAGGGATTTTTGTTCATACTGAATCCCCAGCACCTAGAAAGGTGCCCTGGCATGTGAAAGATTCTTAATAAAATATTTGTAATGAAATGAAGGTCCATGTATCATAATTTCTGATTTCAGCTGGGTCCTCAGTGAGATTTAGTAATCCTTCACTTGTTTCTGATCAGCTCGTTCCCTATTTTCTATAATTGCTATGCCAAACCATCACCATTCTGTCAAGCATCCTACTCTTTAGTAGTAGTGGATGTCCTTTTTTTTTGTTTTTTTTTTCAAGAGAGGATTGATAGCATCCATGAACTTCTTGGTTTTCCTAGTCCTCTTGCCTTCAAGTATATAAATTTGCCCTATCTAATCATCACATGTTGTACACAGGTGATGGTAGTCCGTGCTATACCTGAAAATATGTATAACCAATAATACTTCAATAAAAAAATTAAATTTTGTTCTTATCTATTTCCTTCAGAGCTCACCTCTAATTTTGTTCAAGTGTCATCTATTTGTACTCTTGGTATCAAACCCTATCTTCCCTGAGACACTACTTAAGCAATTATTTCTTTTTTTATGTATCATATTTTTTATGTATCTCATCTTTATCATTTTTTTTCTTTCTTGACCACCTAAACTCTTTTATCCCTTCCTTATGACAACTCTATCTTATTTCTTTCAGACAACTTTTCTGAAATATTTAAATTTACTATTCCACTTTCATTTCCCTCTTACCGTTCAATTCACTGCATTCTGGCTTCTGACTTTATTGCTCACAATTCTACCTCATAAAATTGTTGTGAGAGATTAAATGAAGTTATATGTATTAAGTTTTTAGAATAATTCTCACACATAGTTAATGGGTTTTTGTTTTTGTTTTTTGAGTGCTTACCATGCTTACCATGATTAGCTGTTACTTCTGAAACTAAAGTCATTCGTACTCCTGTGAATACTTTTGATCATCCTTCTTGACTTTCCTATATCTTTCATAAAGCACTTTCCTTCTTTTGGTTTTTGTATCAGGATGCTTTCGGCTCCTGACAAGAAGTCCAAGATTGATTCAGAGATACAACAACACGGTCAGGAACCTAGGCTCTCGCTATTTTTGTATGCTGCCATTCTCACTGTGTTGCAAATGTCTACCTTCAGGGTCTTAAGATAGCAAACATCATATTTTCATCATCCAAAACAGGAAGGCAGTGCTGGTGTTTCTCCCGGGTCCATATCTCTTCATAGGGAGGAAAATCTTCCCAAAGTTCCCACAGCATTTCTCTTACATCTCATTGGCCAGAACCATGTCACATGTCTATGCCTATACCAATCATTGGCAAAAGGAAATGCGATTATTATGATTGACTTCAACCAACCATGAGCCATTCCCCAGGGACTTGGGGGAAGCTCCCACCTTCCTTGAGTTCATTACTCTATTTCAGGAAGAACTTAGATATCTGTTAGCCATAAAGAAGATATGAATGACTATTTGGTATGTAATCAACAGTGTCTGCCATATCATTCTCACCTGGCTGATCTCTGATGGTTCCTTCTCAGTCTTCTTCAATGTCTCCACTTGATTGATGTGCCCCTATTATGTTAGTCATCCCAAAGTTCTGTCTTTGAGTCTTTTCAAAAAGTATCCCTTTTTCATACTTTAAAATACCACTTATGTTAAGGTCCTTTTTAAATCTTTATCTCCAGCTAAGGTTTCTTTTCTAAGCTCCAGTCCAGGTTATCTGTCTCCTGGACGTCTTCATCCATATTCAATTCAATATTGTTGTGCTATGTTTGGGGGAATCAAAAATTAAATGAACCTAGCCCTATATGAGCTTACATTTTAGTTGGGGAAGTTAGCCAGAGAAGTTATTACAACACAGTAGTAAGAATGCAGTCTTAAGCAATGAGGTGTACCAACTAGAGAAGTAGCTTAGATGAAGGGGTTATTAATAGGATTATAAGCAGGTTCACAACAGAACTTATCTTTCCCTTCAAATGTACTCTTCTTATATTCTATGCTTTCATTAGTAGCACAACTATGTACAACTTAGTTCAATCCAGAAATGCGCAACCTGAAATCCTTCCTAATAGCCACATCCAGCTGGTTGGCAAATTATAGTTTCTACTTCTTATTAAATTTTCTTTTTTTTTTTTTTTTGTCTTTTGTATTTTTCCCTGTCCGGCAACGGATCGCAACCCTCGGTGTTGCTCCCGCGCCTCGCTCAGCCAGTGAGCGGGAACCGGTCTCTATGTGGGATCCGAACCCTCGGGTGGGAGCGCTGCCGCGCTTCCCAAGCGGTGCACTATCCAGTGCGCCACCGGGCCGGCCCTAAATTTTCTGTTTGTCTCTTTATATCATGATCATCTTACTTTAGGTCCTTATAATTCTTCATCTCTTTGATTTATTGACTTAGTAAAAGTTTATTGAATAGCAGTGCTATTTTTAAAGGCCTTGTTCTATTGGTTCTGGAAATAAATAAGACAGGATCCCTCAGGGAGGTTAAAGCCCAGTGGATAAGGCATTAGCAAACAGTTGTATAGGATGATAAAGTGATGCAGTGGAGCTATGGGGAAAAGTGTGAGAGCTCAAGGTCAGGGGAACCTAGCCTATGCTGGGGTTCACAGGAGCCCAACTAGAGGCTGAGTCCCAAAGTTAAAGAAAGTAAGCTAGGTGAAGGGCTCCTGGAGTAAGGAAGAGAAATATAGTTACACACATACATCCCACTTGGTTTATACACAGCAAATGTCACTTCAAAGGTATTACCTTAGTGCCTGTGTACTTATCAATGTTGCTGTTGCACAAACACAATTTTTTAACTGATTATAGTTAATTTAGAAGAATCTCAGTAGGGCCCATCATTATACAGTTGGTCCTCATTATTTGCCCGTTCTGTATTTGTGAATTTGCCTACTCACTAAAATTTATTTGTAACCCCCCAAATCAGTACTTGAGGTGCTTTCGAAGTCATTTGCAGACACGTACATGCACAGAGAGACAAAAAATTTGAGTTGTGTGAACCAGCTGATGATGAAGGAGGTGGCACTTTGCCTTATTGTTTCATTTCTCATACAGTAAACAAATCTCCATTTTATGGTCCTTTTAGTACCATATTTTTTGCATTTTTGTGCTTTTTGTTGGTGATTTCACTATTTGAAATGGCCTCCAAGTATAGTGCTGAAGTGCTGTCTAGTGTTCCTTAAGTGCAAGAAGGCTGTGATGCCTTATGGGGAAAATAGGTGTTATATAAGCTTCATTCAGGTATGAGTTATAGTGCTGTTAGCCATGAGTTCAATGTCAGTAAATCAACAACATATATTAAAAATAAAAAGGAAAAAACAATATATTAATAAGGTATCTTTAAACAGAATACAGAAAAGAGGTTATGTATTGATCAGTTGATGAAAATGTGATCAGAGGCTGGCAGGAACCTAACTCTGTATTTTCCTTAGTGGCAGTGATTAAATTTGCTAATTCTGTGTCCAAGGAGATTTTATAGAACATAACTATGGCAAATGAGAATTGACCACGTCAGGGTAAATTTGATTTTGGGAAACAGCCATGGTCATTTTTGGCCAGGACTAATGACTTAGATGGAAATGATCAAGCTGAACAATACAGAGGCATGATTATGAAGCAGTCTTTCTCAACCTTTAAACACCCCCCACTTTTGATAAACAAACATCTCACCTCACACTCCAAATATTCTAATATATTCTCCTTAGCAGGCATGTCTAGGTTGAGAATCAGCGTGAAAGTTTTACCATCAGCCAAGCAAAAAGATGTTGACCTTTATTTTCTGAGTGCTTATTTTAAAAACTACAGTTTTTGAAAAGTTTGCCAGATACAATAAAATTTTATAGCCTTTAGTGCTTTTTTTAGACTGCCTTCTCTCTCTAGTCAAGAATAATTTGTATAAAGCAGTAGTTGGCAAACATTTCCTGTTAAAGGCCAGACAATAGGTATTTTAGTTTTTGTGGGCCACATAATCTATGCTATAACTACTCAAATTCTATCAATGGCAAAAAGCAGCAGTAGACAATAGGTTTTATTTTATATATTCATAGTATAAACTCCTTGAGGGCATGGTCTATGCCTTGTACTGTTTTATCGTTTATGGCACATAGAACAGTATAACACAGTAGGGTCTCAATAACTGTTGCCTTGATATGCTGATTTGGCCTAGATAGTAAAGAGGCTGTATTTTTGATATCCTAGGAACTCAAACATTAAAACCCATCCATTTAAAATTAAATTATTTTAGAAATTCTGTTTTTTTTCTCTCATCTATAAATGTCCCTCTTTAGGCATTATAGTAGTTTGAGCTCATTGCATTTGGAATTAGTGGCCTAGTTTTATAGTAGTTGGTGAATGCTGTAAAACATGTTGGCTTATTTTTATATACATTCTAATAGTTATATTTGGTAGTTGTCAATAAGGTCTTTGAATCATAGCTAAGTCTCCACCATAGCAGTAGTTTAATTATTATGCCCTCGTGGATACAATGTATTATAAAGATAATACATAGTTAAAATTTGGTACTGATTTATTTTATTTTATTTTATTTTTTCCTTTTTGAGACCGGCCGCACTGCACTCAGCCAGTGAGTGCTGTGAGCGCACCAGTCATCCCTATATAGGATCCGAACCCACGGCAGGAGCACCGCTGCGCTCCCAGCGCTGCACTCTCCCGAGTGCGCCACGAGCTCGGCCCAATTTGGTACTGATTTAAATTAAAGGAAAACATTTTAGAATTGTAAACAATTGGAGAGCTAAACAAACTTGCTAGATGAGCAGTTTATTGCAGCGTTGGTTAAGTTGAGTGGAGTAGCAGCATATCCTCTTTCCCCTGTCTCACTTCTTGTGCTACAGACATTTTTTTCTCTGTACTACTTATCCTCTCCTTAGGAGCTATTGGTTTTATTTTGGCCACTAACTACTTCCCCTCTTTCTAACTGGCCAGTTAAAATGTTTTCTCTGGCTATGTATGAAACTCCAGAAAATAGAGGAAAGTGAAAATCAGATAAATTCCTCATTGCCTAGTTTTGCTTTTACTTTCAAAATTATGAAAATATATGTCAACTGAGCATGTGTAAATTATAAAATAGTATTCCATTTTTCATCTACAAAAAATAAGAGAATTTTACAAAATACTTTACACGTGTAAAATTCTCGTATCTTTTTGTAGAAGAAAAATGGAATACTATTTTGTAAGTAAAGATGAACTTCTCTTTAGAGTTTACCTTTAAAGACTATTTTTCCTAAGTGTGCATGTGAGGTATATGTATGTGTGATATACTAAAGTTCATAGGTTGAGGCTTCTGAGAAATTGGATCATAACTCTGATGATTAGAAGGAACCGCTAGATCTGCACTGTCCAATATAGTAGCCACTAGCCACATGAGGCTCCTGAAATGTGACTATCTGAATTGAGATGGTAAAGTATAAAATACACACTGGATTTCGAAGACAGTACCAAAAAAAAGTGTGTAAAGTATCTCATTGATAATTTGCATATTGATTACATATTGCAATGATAATATCTTGGATTTACTGGCTCAAATAAAATATATTATTAAAATAAATTTCATGTTTGTTTTTACTTTTTTAAAAATGTGGATTCTAGTAATGTTTAACATATACGTGGCTTGCTTTTATTGCTTGTTTTATATTTCTTATGGACAGTACTGCTCTAGATTATGTGATCTTTCAACATAAAGTGTTATAATCAAATATCAGTTTATAAAGACCCATTTAAAATGATCTTGAAATTATATAGTTTCTTTTGGAGAATTCAATGTTCAAAATTAGTGTAAAGAACAATTTATTTTAAATGATTCCAAAATTCTGGGAAATTCACTAGTACTCTAGTAAGCTTTTCAGTGACTTCTTGTAAAAGAGGGTGAGAAAGAAGGGTTAGTTCTTATTTGGATATTTTATTAGGATACATTTTAATATCATCACAGCAGGAAAAAAGCAGTTCTACATCCCCAGAAGAGGAAATTTTTTTTAATCAATCCAAGTTTAAGTTATTTATTTAAGCCATCTTCCACAAGACCAAAGGGATGGAAGATCAGTATATTGGTCATCATTTGAGACAGGTAAAGAAGGTGAGCTTAAACGCCAGTATGCGTTTCTGGTCCATGTGCAGAGGAATGGTACAAACCAGTGTCGTGGTCCCCGGTGCTTGCATAGTGGTCCACGTTCTCTATTCGTCTTCATAGCCAGTCGGAAGCGGGTTCACATGAGGGTTATGGAATAGAGATTGTGGTTGCCATCTCCCCCAGGGAAAGGGCTTGGCCCTGATGTGGAGATGGGGGTAGGCGATGAACTTGGGTCTCTTGTGCTCTCGGTGGTGCCACTTCAGGAGAACGTTCAACATGCTCACTCCCACCTCGGAGAGCTCGATGAAGTAGGTGAGGGCCGTCCACATGTGAGCTGAGCCCTCCTCGCCCTGGGCACCACTCGACATAGGCTGCCCCTGCTGTGGGAGGGACTGACCCAGCAGCGGAGAAACTCGGGATCCCGCCGACGCCGCTATTTTCGACCTGGACCCAGGAAATTATTTTTTTAAATGTTTAAAATATATTTCTGCCCCTAGGTGTCTCCAGATGACACTAGTCATTTTTATAAACGTGTTTTTTGTTTGTTTTGTGGCTGGCCAGTAAGGGCATCCGTAATCTTGACCTTGGTACTAACTGGCCAGTCCTGTAAGGTTCTTAAAGCAGTTTTATTTTACTGCGTTTCAAAGATAGTCCTTTTTTTTTTTTTTAAATTTCATTTTAAATCTCTTTTTAAAGACCATTAAATCCATAAAATTAAATGTGTATGTATTCTATTACAGTGCTTCGTGCAGGGAGAGTGTTATAAAGTCAAGCAATAACACAGTATGAAAATTTGAAAACTTGGGGAATTACTAATATAACTATAGTGATAAAGTCCTGGGAAATTCAGATGATATAGACGGTAGTCCAAGGAGAATTATAACCAGTAACGCTTTTCTTCCTGTCAACCTTTTTAGACTAGTTTGACATCTTTTATTGGTGCTCTTGGAAGCTTATAAATATTGATGAAACTTTAAGAACTCTTTACCTTACTAAGAACCAAAAAAGTAATTTCACTGGTTTTTAAATAAATTGACACTTAAGAAGTGAAGCAGGCTTTTAAAATAATGTTCATTTCAAAGACCAAACTACTTAATTAGCACTTTTTGAAGAGCATGAAAGAACAGTCATCAAGTAAAAAAAAGACATTCAAAACTTTCAACATCGTGACTGTAACTTTTTTCTCTCAACTTCCTAAAGTGAGCCTTCCTAACTCCTGTGCTTTAATCTGACCAGTCTTTTTGCTGTATCAAATGCATTTGATGCCCTTTTGCCTCTGGGCTTTGTGTTCCTCCTTTAAATCGCAAACCCTTTCCTCTCTTTCTTTCAGAATCTATCAATATTTGAAGACCTTGCACATATTTTTCTTTTCTGAAGCCTTTCCCTACCACTTCAGCCAAAGATGAGGATAATAAACAACATTTGTATAATATTTCACTTTTCGTAAAGCCTTTTCATATATATATTCTTATTCTTTATGTCAGTCTAATGAGGTAGATGATATTCATTTTATAGATAAAGGAATTGAAACTCAAGAGAAATTCATGACTTTTCCAGAACTCATGTGGGTACTAAGTATCAAAGCTAAGAATACTGAACCTGTCTTCTCAGTCTGAGTTGTATGGCCTTTACTCTATGCCAAAATTGTCACTTAATTCCTATGATAGTTAAGTAGCATTTATTTGCCCATTAATTGTTCACTGTCTGTATATTAAACTTTATTGAATTTGATTGTTAGCTATAGACTTGAAGAGATATGTTAAGATTTGTAAGTGGGAAAGGGAATAAATGGAAAAGATGAGAGCTGAGTACATTTCTTCTTGGTTATAGAATTAAAGAGGTCATTAAGAGCTCCTTATTAGCCCATTCCTTTTCTGAACACATCGTAACAGCCTATACATTTTAAAACGTTTGATAACCAGACTTCCTCCTTTTCCTTTAGCCAAAATAACTACCCACCTTAGTGTGGAACCTTTGGTATAATTTTTGAGACAGAACTAAACAAAGAGGACTTCTCTGACTACCCTGGCTCAAAGTATAGCTATAGCCCTTTTCCATCAGTCTCTCTTAGTAACATTATTTTATTTTCTTTAAAGCTCTTTAAACTACCTGATATTATCCCATTTCTTTATTGACTTGTTTATTGTCTTCTCCCACTGGAATGAGTTTAATGAGAGCAAGGAAGATGTCTGTCTAGATTATAGTATTTGAGACAGTTTGTGACATATAATAAGCACTCAGTAAATATTTTCTGAGTGATTGAGATAATTTACTCATGGGAAATGTGCACTATGATAACAACCATCTTTTAAAACTGTTTATGTAGTACTCACCAAATACTATAAAATGGGCACTCAAATAATATTGACTGCCTAAATGAATATAAGAAGTCCAAACCCCTGTAATTGTCTAAAGAAGGACATTTATAGGTAAGTGGAGGTTGGCTGGTTAGCTCAGTTGGTTAGAACATGGTGCTGATGATACCAGGCCCAAATCCAGCTGCTTGCCCTCAAATAAAAACAAATAACCCAAAAGTCAATTGGTGGTGAAAATGGAAGTCACCTTTAATTCAGGAATACTGGGGACCTGAGGAGAGATGTTAGGCTAACCCATCTCTCTGGTAAACCTGAAGGAGAATGGCCAGACTAAAGACATCTTGAAGACTCAGATTTACTTAGGGCTTTTTAAAGAGGGAGCTGAGGAAATGGAATGTGGGAAGTGAAAAGCAGAAGGAAGGGGGACATGAGCTGTTGGGGCTCCATGCAAGGAGCCAGGTGCAAGGTCTTGCCAAGGCTCCATTTGGCATTAGGGGTGGACTCAGCATAGCTTTATGAATGTCTTCTGTGGTTTCTCAGGGTCTGGACAGTATATGTCTTGTGGCAAGTTTGCAACTCCAGGCTGACTGGAAAACAACTTTACATTTAAGTGAATAATGTCATCTTGTCCTGTAACCAAGGTTCAAAATATCAGCACCGCACTCTCCCGAGTGAGCCACAGGCCGGCCCCCAAGGTTCAAAATATCAACCTTAGGAAAAGAGGGAACTCAGAGAAATATGTACCAAGGAAAAAATTGTCTTAAAAATCTTTTAGAGCCCATGTGGTTTTAGGTCCCAGCATGGCTTCAGTCCTGCTCACTACAACACTGGTAACACCAATGGCCAGGGTTTGATCCCTGTACTGGCCAGCCTCCAAAAAAAAAAAAAAAAATGAAGAAAAGGAAAAAATTGTCTTAAAAATCTTTTAGAGCCCATGTGGTTTTAGGTCCCAGCATGGCTTCAGTCCTGCTCACTACAACACTGGTAACACCAATGGCCAGGGTTTGATCCCTGTACTGGCCCGCCCCCAAAAAAAAAAAAAAAAAAATGAACAAAACCCAGAAATATAGGTAAAGGGGAAAAAAGTAGGATTTCTAGAACGATTTAATTTTAGGTAGGTGAGGTTTGATGTTTTAAAGAAATTTGCCTAAAGTTTACATCTTCTGTCTTGTAATCTAGATAGGTTAAGAAGTAAATCTCTATATAATTTCTCTATTTTTTACCCTAAAGATAAAGTTGCATTTGTAACCATTGCAAAATTTACAGGTATTATAACTATTATACTGCGAGTGTGGAGCCTTTCCACAGAAATGAGAATTTAAAGTCCGAGTTCCAAACTTACATCAAGCATTTGCTGTACAGAAATCTATGGTAATGATGTCTCTTAGTGCTTTTAGGTTTTTTTTAAGAAAGTGTAAATGTAGATGTAAAATATATTCCGTTATTAGATGGTCAGTCATTTGATTTTATGTAATTACTTAGATATTACCTAAAAAATGGGCCAGAAATTAGAACAGACACAACCCAGTTACTATGCCTTAAATTTATGTTAATATTGGAACAATGGCTATTTAAGTATTATTGAGAATATCATAGTTTACTATCAGATTGTAGCTATAGGAAAGCTATATCACTTGAAATCTTATCACTGGTTTATCAGATGTGTGTGCATATATATAGATTACATGCAAGAAAGTATATGGAAGTGTTTTATAAACTGCACAGTATTATATAAATGTTATTATAGGGAAGGCATAGAACTGTTACATTTTTTGAGAACAGACTAAAATTCAGAGTAAAAGGTCTGAAAAGGGAACTTGTCAAGGGGCATGATCTTGGAGGATGCCCGAGTCCTTTAGGGATGAATGTGGTAGTTACTTTAATACCTTATGCCATGTAAAACCTCCTGAGTAAGAAGAGACTGTCAGTGGACCTCCAAGTGGTAGCAAAATAGTTTGTATAACTTGAAATAATGAAAATAATTTATATGTATATGTCCTCGTATAAATTTTGGTGCTTCCATGTGTATTATCTCATCTGATTCTCACAATACTCTTTGTGAGTTGAGAATTCAGAAAAATTAAATGATTTACCTAAGTTACTTATTAAGTGGCAGAGCTGAGGTTAGAAACCAACTATTCAATTTCTTAAGTCTTTATTTATTCTTTAGCCATTTTTATCCATTTTATGCTAGTCCTCTAACAGGAATTGAAGATTCAATGATAAATAATAGTTTCCCCTAGGCAACTTTCAAGTAATTCAGTATGACTGAGATCTGTGAAACATTGACGGAAATTAAGGCTGGAAAGATCTTCTTACTCCAAAATCAAAGATGTGTATTTTAAGAATATAAACATTGGATTTGAAGTATAATGAATGCTACCTATGGGAAGTTTTAGTGATTTTAAGTTTGAACAGAGTCCAAATGAATAAGTAGCAAATATTAACTAGCATATTTGGAAAGAGCCACTTATTCTTAGTTGGACAGCTTTTTGTGTGTGTTTGTGTGTATGTGTATACTTGTAAATAAGAACAACTTATTATACGTATGATGTAGTAATATTCTAGAAAAAAATTGTTCTAGTTAATATGATGAGATTATCATCATAAGAGTAGCTAACACTTACATATGACTATGTGCCAATCACATTTAAGTGTATCATATATTTATCTCATTTAATCCTTACAATAACCCTACAAAGTTGGCATTTAGGTGAACCCCATTTGACAGGTGAGGATACTGAAATACAGAGAGGTTAAGTCCAAGACTACAAAGCTAGTAAGTGGTGTTACCAGGATTCTAACCCAGGCAATCTGGCTCTAAAATCTGTTTTTAACCACTACAGATTAAAAACAGTATTCCCTGGTGCCACTTTGCAAATTTTATAACCACTGTTATGTACTTGCATTTGAGGTTATATGTTCAGCTATCTAAAACACTATTAATAGGGTATAAAAGAACCTCAGTTTATTTGCTTATTCTTGGATAGGAACTACAATTGGGGAATTGTAGTCATAATTTTCTAATATGAATGACTATATGAGAAATTTCAGGACTAAATGTGACCCATCCAAGAATTAAATATTGCCAGAAAAGTTTTCAACAGGTGCATCGGTAGAATATTAGAAGTCATTTGTCCTCAAGTATTTGTGATGAGCTGAATTTTAATAGGAATTTCTTCTGAGGCTATAGTACTAATTTATTATAAACTGAGAAATGATTTGTGAATTGCAAAGATAAACTTTTTTAAAAATTGAGTATGAATAAAGCCAAAGTAGAAGATGAAGATGGCATCAATTGAATGACTAGTTATACTTTTAGTTTATTTGTGGTTTAAATGCTATCTTTAGTTGTTATTTTTGTTATCTAAGCATATTTTCCTATTTATTATTATTATTTTTTATTTTGTGAAATAAAAAAGGACTCATAATTCTGTAAAAATCATTTCTCTATGTTTATTATTAAAGCATAATATCCCAGTTAAGGAAGCTTGATTAAAGTTGTTGAAAACAGTATGTCATTAGAATTTTTACTTAATTCTGGCCCATGTCTCTCTAAAATAGTGACACATTACCCTCCAGTATGGTATTAAGTACTAAATCTTTGTTGCTACGAACTTTGATAAACAAAAATAATAAACACATTTAATTTTTCTGATGTGGTTGAAAAAATTAAAATCATCTTTAAAACACATTGTAACTTGCCATCAGTTAGAGATGAACACCCCTACTCTAGCATGAGAACTTGACCTTGCAAGCTGTAAATATTTAGGAGGAATCTGACTCTGTAATTTTCTTTTAAAAAAGGGAAGAGAATTGTGTTTTCATGGAATAATCGCACTGGTGTTTGGGTAGTAGAGTAAAAATTTTAAAATGCAAATACTAATTTTATATCTTTGTTAAAACTATTATAGCAGTCTTTATTTTTAATTTAAGGGGAAAAAATGTACTTTCATTACTAACCCCAAGATAGTTTTTGTTTTCTTCAATCTTTCTGCCACACATACATATAACATATAACATCAAATAAGTAGGGATTTATGTGATTTCTAAGTAATTTTTCTAATAGACTATTAATGTGTAGTTTTTTTGTTTTTATTTTTAGAAACTCATTTATTAAATAAGCTTTGATCACACCTCTTCTCTGCTCCATTTTCTCTAAAGGCTGCCACTACTATTCCCGTTACATACTCTCCTTATTTTCATCTGATAATTATTTGCAGGGATGACAATTCCCCCCCACACAAAAAATCCCATTTATTTTATACAAACTTGTAAATGACTAAAATTTAATGTAAAGTAATTGTGTAAATGTAAAGTAAATGGATTTTCAACCCCTAAGTAGTAGAGAAGACAGCTAAGCCTGAAAAAGTGAATGTAAGACCACAATGTCTCCAAAGTACTAGTACTTCTAATAATGATGATATTGATCCATTACCCTATTGCATCTATTTGCAGTGAGTATATTTGTACATATAATAATTTTTATCTTTGAATTATTTTCTAAAGGTAAATTTCAGGTGTAGTATTTACCAAGCTTTTAAAATCATAATTAATGGATTTTAATAACTATTGCCAAGTGTTTGAATTATTTGCAAAACTTTACAAAGCTACAATTTACAAGTATGTGCTCATTTTACCAAAACCTAGCCAGATTATTTTATTATTTAATAAATCAAATTATATTTGCTTCCTTGTTAACTTGAAATGTCCAAGTTGAGGTGAATTCTTGCTTTTCGACTTTACCATTATGCTTCTTTTGTGTGTGTGTATTTGAAGAAATGTGAAAATCTCTTTTTACCCTTTTCAATATCTAGAGTCAGATTTTTCTCCATCTGTTTCTATATAATCCATTTCTCACAAATGAGAAAGACCTAGTTCTCAGTTTCTAAAATATTTAATATGTCAAGTTCTGATAATATTTTTTATACATATATAATTCAACATAGCTAGAAAAAAAATTTTTTTTTCTCCCAGCATTACCCACCAGAACAATTTCAGGTTTTTCATAGATAGTAATATCAGTGTTCCTTTGGTAATGAATATTTAAAGGAACTCCCTTGAAAATTAATTCTATACTAGGTGATTTTTCTGTTTTTACTCTACTTTAGATGCTGATCCATGCACTGGATTCCAACTTGGTAATATGCTTTTTAAAAGTAGGAGTCTTAAGATGACTTTGGATATTAGCATTTTTCCCTAAGGTTTTTGGATTTGAGAGTATCTTTTGACATTGAGTATTCCTTGGTGAGACTAAAAAAATTGCTAAATAGTAGACCTGTAAGTAGGCTAGTGAGATGTTATAAATTTCTGATGCTAAGGTGTTTTTAAAGTTTTGAGAAATAGGAAATCATAACTGTTAAAATGCACAAAGATGAACATTCAGAAAGAATTGCTGAATCATCATTGCTTGGCATATGGAGTTGTTCCCATTTCTTTAAAGTTTAATACATGATCATCATCTTTTCATTATTCTAGATGCATGTACATTTTTTCTTCCTCATAAAGTTTTTTTTAAGCTTACAGACAAAAGATATTTAAATATAGGACTATATGCAGTTCTTTTGACATTTTCTTATTAATCCATCTTTCCAATATTATATTAGAAATAACAATTTTAGAAAGATGAGAAACCATATAGGAGATAAATAGATGATGAGTTATATACATGGAGAATAATGTCTCATAAATATCCAAACTATGTTATATGAAAAAAAAGCAGGCATCAAAAGGGTACATAAATACTATAATCTAAACTTTGTTAACAAAAAATATATAAAACTACTGCAAATAATTGTAAATATTCATAGAAAAAAGGATTGTAAGGAAATATACTAACATTTAACAGGGATTATCTAACATGGTATGAAGGGAGATTTTTATTTTATTCTTTTTTTGTGTGGGTTTTCCAAAATCTTCAACAATCAGTATATATTTATAATTAGGGAAAATATGTTTTTAAAAGAAAGTATATTTCTCATATTACTGCCCCTTAAATAGCATATCCAGATTTTCACTTGATCCGTTTAAGGTCTTATAAGGAACATAAGTATGTACTATCTGTAACCTGATACCTTTCTCCTAGCTTTCCTGCAGCACAAAAATTCTTTAAATCATGACCCTAGGAGTGGGAGTCTCCTTCTGTTTTAGTTCAAATAACTAAATTCAGATATTAAGCTTTCACAAATAAATATTGGTTTGCTAGAACTATTAACTCATGTATACTACAAAAAAGTAGTTAAAATCATTAGATAAAATCATATTTAAGTCCTTTATTTTAAAATATTGCTTTTGAATTTTATGATAAACTTTTTACAATGTGAAACTGGTGTATTGACTTCCTGGCATGTCTGATTGATAGACCCCAGGAATTTTGAAAATGACATAAATTACTTGAAAATTTTAATTTAAATAACCCATACTTTAACATTGTATATTTTAGAGTTGAATAACTTGGAATTAAAGTAAATTTAAGAGTATTTTTATTTGTATAACTTCTTTAAACATAAGGTGCTTAATGGCTATAATTATTGTTGTTGCTTTTTCACCTAGAATGGAATAAATATATATGTAGTTATGACATTCTGTGTTGAAATATTGGTTTGTTAATACACTTGTCCTCTTAAATGGGAAATAAAAATAGTAAAGCCAGAAGGAAAATGAATAGTTAATCGTGGAGGAGGAGAAAACGTAGCTCAGTACTTTGACTAGGGGCAGCTGGGAAAGTGACGTCCTCTAGCATTTGCTGTTCTAGAAAGTACAGAGACACGTAGTGAAAATGGGAGGATCTAGAAGGAGGCAGTCTCCTGTGTAGTGTATATTTATCTGTAAGTGAGCTGTTGGGGAAGGAATTAAATACAGAGACGCTGTCTGCTTGCAGCCTTAAGACAGCTAGCTGAATTGCTGATTTGCTTAACTTTCAAAATACCCAGCTTGGTTTATTTTTCCTAGAATCGTTTTATTGCTAAGACGGGGGACGCTGTTTTCTTTTACAAAGGGAAATCTAAGTTCATTTCAAGGCATTCGAAATGGGGAAAGACTATTATTCCATTTTGGGAATTGAAAAAGGAGCTTCAGATGAAGATATTAAAAAGGCTTACCGAAAGCAAGCCCTCAAATTTCATCCGGACAAGAACAAATCTCCTCAGGCAGAGGAAAAATTTAAAGAGGTCGCAGAAGCTTATGAAGTATTGAGTGATCCTAAAAAGAGAGAAATATATGATCAGTTTGGGGAGGAGGGTAAGTATTCTGTGTGTATCTTTCTGTCTCTTCGGCTCTTTCTCTTTCTGTCTTTATTTTTTTGCTTTCTCTCTCAGCCTCTGGTTATCATTAAATTGGATTCTCAGACATATCAAAAGTAAAAAGACAAATAATGGATGAAAACAAGATTTCATCCCTCATCATATGAATGAGTATTGTCTAGCTATGAATGAAATGTCCTTGTTTGCTTTTCTTTTATTTTAGCATTTTGTATTATACGTATTCTACCATTAGACTTATTAAGTTAACATAATATATTTTAAAAGAAACCTTAAATTCCCATACCCATTAATAAATTGTGTCAAAAGTCTTATGCAACCTGTTTTGTTTTCTCGTGAATTTTCTACCAGAACCAGGGTCTTTGGTCATTTAAAATCTTAAGATTGGCAATTTAAGTTCTGGGTAGTTTTTATTTTATTCGCAAAAACAAAAAAGAAGTTTTTTGCTTTTCTTATAGCAAGGCTAGTTTAGATTGAACAAGGCAGAGTGCCTGTCTTAGAAGCTGAAGGCACAGGCATTTAGCTTCTAGTTGTTTTTGGCATTCTGCCTGGAGAGGAAAGAATTTTCCTGATGTCATAAAATACCAGAACAAGTTTTTAGCTTAATTGTAAACAGTAATTGTATGCCAAGAAAATGAGATCTCAAGAAACACAATTTTTGACCTAAAATGGCCACCTAGTCAGAACAATTATTGATTTACTTTTAGATAACATTATTTCTTTTGAAATTTTACTAAGTATAGAGGAAAGCATGACAACTTCCCTTTCCTTCCCTACCATACTTTTGTTTCTTGCACTGTGAGATCAGAAACTAGTGAACATAGTAAATGGGGTTAATTTAAGATTATCCTTTTATCATTCTGGATTTTAAATCAGGTTTGTCTATTATCTCCATATAAATGTAGCTATAAAGTAAGACTTTTAAATTGCTAATTAACAACAATGAAACCTTTAATTCCTACAGCTTCTGGGATTTTCAACTTTTTTAGATCAAGACTAAATTATTTCATTATTAGTTTTTCTCCCTAAGTGTTGTCTTTTAAATAATTGTAGGTATGAAAACTTTCTTGTTATCCCTTTGCTTCCTTTATTGCATTTAACATCAAATTTTCCTAATTAGAAATTATACTTAAAATAGCCCATAAAAATTGAGCATCTGAATTTGGTGTGCTGAAAGTGTAAAGTACACTTAGTAAGAAGAATCTAAAATATCTCAATATTTTTTATATTGATTACATGTGGAAAAATAACATTTTGAGTGTATTAGGTTATATAAAGTTTATTATTAAAATTAAAAGAAAAAAAAAAACAACTAGTCTAACTTATTTTATAGTTACCAGATAAATGCTTTTAACAAAGTGTGATGTTTTTCAATACACTACCATTAAAGATAAAATACAGACATTAGCTTTTCCTGTCTCTCATTAATTCGTATACTACTGTAATTACATTTGTTATAAGCATTTACTTTTTTGATTTTTTTTTTTTTTTTTTTTAAATAGAGTCAAGCAGTGACCACTCATTTTGAATTAAACAAATTAAATATAAACAAACAGGGCGATTGTGTATAGAGAATTTTTGTTTTGTTTTATGTTTCTTTTTGGTCTACGAGTTTACAAAAATTGAAGTTTATGTGGCTGATTTTGATGTGGTGAGGACCTGCATTGTCAGGTTCTTACAAAGTAAATATTGAAAAAGGCAAATAGTGGGCAGTTCAATCCTGCATTTTTCCTATGGCCATACTGAAAATGCCATGATTTGGTTCATTTCAAAAGCTAAGGAAGATTCTGGGATACTACCAATAAAGGCACTACTCTTTCAGAAGGAGTTATTTTGTAATTTTGTAAAGAAATCCACAAACATGGAGTAAAACTATAAATTCCTGTGAAAAAGCAGGTATCCATTGCTTTAAATCTAAGGTATTTTGCCACATCTCACTGATAGCTCAAGTTTGTCTGTGGATTCAGGGGTTTGTTAAGGATATTTGTCTTCAGGATTTTCAAATGGTACATTTTTCTTGGTATAATTCCTTCCTTTTTTTTTTTTTTTCTTTTTTTTTGGGTTGCTGGCTGGTACAGGGATAGAGCCCTGGACCTTGGTGTAATCAGCACCACACTCTAACCAACTGAGCTAACCAGCCAGCCTGTACATTACCTCTTAGTGTGTTTCTTAATTTTTCTCCAGTTTGATTTTTATTGATCATTACTAATGAATGAATTTTTAAAAAACTAATCAGGATCATCTATATACCCTGAAGCTTTTTTTTGTTCTTGACTCAGATAATTGATATAAGCAATAGGAGGGATGAGTAAGGAAAAGGATAAGTTTTTTAAAGCACTGAAATATATTATTCAGAAATATCATTCTCTAGTGATAGGTTACTTGAAAATACAGTTGAATGAAAGTTATTTGAATTATTTTTTAGAATTATTCTTTCATCAAAGAAAAGTATCATGTTTATCCTTTATTCAAAATATCTCAAAATTCTTTTAAAAGTTCCCTTTAGGCATTGAATCCCAAAAATATGTATAATCACTTATGATTAAAAAAAAAAATTCCCTTTAGGTACACTGTGAAAGAACGAGAAAACGTTTTTTCTCTTTGCCTTTCATTGATCTATTTGTGCCTGCAAGCCTGTTTCTATAAGTTTCTCCAATAGTAACAAAACACTGAATTTTAGGACTGTGGAGACACTACTAATTTACCTAATATCCTCCCCCCCCATCCCCAGTTATTACATTTCTTTTCAAAACTTGGAGATGGGACAGTGGGAATAAGGAACCATGAATTGAGAAGTGTATGAGTAGAATATGCTAAATTCATGTATTTAGGAATTAAGAGAATCATTGATCCAGTTTACTCATGTTCTGAAAATCTCTAATATCCACAATTTAAAATGCTTTGTTTCAAAAAAAGTGGGTAGGGGCCGGCCTGTGGCTCACTTGGGAGAGTGTTGTGCTGATAACACCAAGGCCATGGGTTTGGATCCCTATATAAGGATGGCCGGTTCGCTCACTTGGGAGAGCATGGTACTGAGAACACCAAGACAAGGGTTAAGATCTCCTTACCGGTCATTTAAAAAAAAAAAAGTGGGCAAAAGTAGAGAAGTTTTAAACTTACCATGTGACCCAGCAGTTCCACTCCTAAGAATCTATAAAAGAGAAATGAAAATGTATGCCCACACAAAGACACATACCTTAGTGTTCACAGCAGCGTTATTTGTAATAGCCCCAAACTGGAAACAATCCAAAGGTACCCTCAGTTGGTGAATGGATAAACAAGAAGTGGTGTATACATCCAGTGGGGAACTATTTAGCAATTAAAAGGACCAATTTAATGAAACAGGATGAACCTTAAAAACTTTGCTAAATGTGGGCTGGTTAGTTCAGTTGGTTAGAGTGTGGTATGCTAATGCCCAGGTCAAGGGTTCAGATCCCCATACCGGCCAGCCACCAAAAAAACAAAACAAAACAAAACAAAAACTTTGCTAAATGAAAAAAGCTAGATGTAAAAGACTACATATATCATTTTATTTATATGAAATGTGTGGAAAAGGCAAATTTATAATGAAAGAAGGCAGATCTTTCTTGCCTAGGGCTGGAGGTGAGTGGTGATTAGCTACAAATAAAGGAGAACTCTTAGAATGAGAGAAATGTTCTATAACTGGATTATGGTGATGGTTGCACAACACTACAAATTTACTAAATCAATTGAATTGTATATTTACAATAGGTTAATTATATAGTATATAATTAATCTATTTTAAAAAACAAATTTTCTCCATAGGTGAATCATTTGAAAATGAAAAATACAGAACTACAGGAATTTAAAATTGGATTTTGAACCACTTTTCCCAAAAAGTTTTAGGTTCAGTTCTGAATGGTTCAGTGAATGTCAACAGAAGTTTGTATTAAAAGATTTAGGTGGGGCAGGTGTGGGGCAAAGGGAAGATTAAAAAATTTTTTTTCAATAGCACATTATTTGTTGTAGTTCTGCAACATTTCTTTTATGCCTTATTTTGTTCATTGCTTATAGTTTACTCAATAACTTTCTTCAAATACTGAAAGGTAGTTAGTGTTTTTATGACCAAATTTGTATTTAATATATTAATCTTTATGCTACTTTGCATATTTTGTTCTTTAACTTATGTATTTGATCAACTGTATCTCTATTTACTATGTGTTCTAAAAATATGTAAGTAAATTGGATTTTTGTGAATTAAAAATGTTGAAAGGATATCACTATTCTATAACTGAAGTCTTGCTATGATTCTTACATATTATGTCTCCTTACAGTAAATTATTAAGGTATTGTCATTTTTTTCTTTGAAATCCTAATTTTTCTCCAATGTTTGTTTTAATAAATTTTTAGTCAACTAACTAGTGGAAGTCATTGTTGTGGGTAGTATTCCAAACACATATTTGTTTCTGGATTGCAAGTTGGTTGGTTGGTTGTTTGGTTTTTTGGTTTTTAAACAACAACAGTCCTAAAGAGTAGGCAAATGTTGATTCTAGTATGCATTACACAAAATGATGATAGTGTCTCAGAACATTTTAGATAGCAGAGGGAACCCAGTTGAATATTAAAATTTTCCATGAGCAATCAAAATGTACATGATTATGAGTTGACTATATAGGGCTGGCCAATTAGTTCAGTTGATTAGAGCACCATGTTGTAACACCAAGGTTAAGGATTTGGATCCTTGTACCGGCCAGCTGCCAAAAAAAAATTGACCATATAATTGACCTACCTGTTTTAATTCAAGTAATATGCCATGCAAATGATACTGCATAGTAATTCACGTTATTTTATACTGGTGTAAATTTTGGTGGGGATTTTTTCAGTCATTTGAGTAGCTTTGTGTGTGTGTGTGTGTGTGTGTGTCGTCTGCACCACGCTCAGCCAGAGAGCACACCGGCCATCCCTATATAGGATCGGAACCCGTGGCCTCGGCACTTCCAGCGTTGCACTCTCCCGAATGAGCCACACGGGGCCGGCCCAGTAGCTTTTTTTTAAAAAATCTGAGCTACATAATTGACTGTCTAGTGTCTAGGAAAACCTCAAAGCTGCATTGGAGGCTTTTTGTTAGCCTTGATAAATAAGTCACTTCAGAGTGTGTTAAAAATCTGAGCTACATAATTGACTGTCTAGTGTCTAGGAAGACCTCAAAGCTGCATTGGAGGCTTTTTGTTAGCCTTGATAAATAAGTCACTTCAGAGTGTGTGAATCTTCTTAGGGATTTCATAATCCTGACTGAGTTACTATTTTTGGCAGAGGAGGGAAGGGCTTTTAAGAAAAAGCCAAACTTATGATGTAATAACTTAAAATGTTATTCTTTCTTTTCATGAATCCATTATGGATCCAAAGCATTTAGACTTCCTCTTGTAGAGAGTAAGATTGGGCAAGCTAATTTACCCAATTTACTTAATTCTGTTAAATTATTACACTCTTTAAATCTGTGGGATAAAGGACAAAATGGTTAAAATAATTTAATGATTGGTTTAGTTACTTTGATCATTACCTTTAGTTATGTACATATTCTACCATTTAAAAAACTCTGTCATTAGCTTTTTAACATTTGGAGTTATGATTTTACTACTACAATTTATAAAAGGGAGATTTGGATGAACTGCATGTTATAAGTTCTTATCTTGCTTATACTTGTCATTCAGTTTCTACAAGGAAATCCTTAAATGCTATTTGGATATATCATTCAATACATATTTTGACAATTTTCAGATTATTAGGTCTCTCTTGCTTTCTCCAGATTTCCACTCATGGATGAAGGTAAAAATTTAGACATCAACTGAGACTCAGATGAAGTAGAGTACACATATGCCTTTTAATGGAAGAAGCCAAATATTGAATAAGACATATGCAAAACTATGTCTCTTTAAAAGCACGTTGTTTCCAGTGGAATTTCAAATTATTAAGTCTCATATATGTATATGCATGATATTTTATGTTGCTTTTGCTTCTGCCTCCTCTATAATGATATTCAAGACACCTTTACCTTAGTTACAATTTAGGAGGACTTAAAGAATTAGTTCATTCCCTTCATTTAGTAAACATGAACACCTATCATTTTCAGCCCTGTATGCGTGAATAATGAAAAACAAATATATTTCCTGCCCTCAAATTATTCACTGTTTGGACATAGTTTAATCTCTTAAATTTTTCACAGTTTCGTAATTTCTAGATTCTTTTCCTATTTTCTTGGTTAGGAATTTCCATAAGGCTCATTGAGAAACTGCTATGATACGGTAGTGATAGAAATCTTTGTTAATATTGAGTTCTTCAAAGATCGCTATACTGTTTTGTGGGCTTTACTAAAATCTTTCTTTAGTTGTAGTAGAAAATACTGTTTCAAATGTGTAATACAAAGGGTCACTATATTGCTATCTGAAGTAGGTTGTCCACAGTAGTCAGAAATAAACAGTTCAAAGGCCTTACATGTCAAGAGGCTTTACAGCTCTTGATTTCAGATTTTTTTTGTTTTTTTTTTTACATGCTTTGAAATTAATGCCATGTTATAGTATGCCTAGATAAACAATTTTGGTGTCTAGGATAGAAATAACAATCTTAATGTCTAAAAAAACCATTTGTCATAGAGTGTCCTCATTATTAGAATTTTTTTCCTCTCTGCAAAACAGAAAGAGTTCTATTTTAATTCCTAAACAGTAAATGATGACCTGAAATAAAGCTAGTTAGTATGAATATGGCATTTTATATTATTGATTGTACTTATTGATTATAATGGTATAAAGATTTGTTTTGCATTTTGTATTGATTATTGAAGACTTTTCAACTGACATCTTTTAAAAACGTAAATTTATATACTTCAGTATGTGAAACCAGTAGTTTATGAGATAAGGAGTTTCCAATTTTGTTTCATTTTTTTCTTATTTAACTGTGGAACAAAGATTCAGGAGTAAATTATTAAAAATGGGGATTTAAAGGAAGAATTTAAAAGGTAAAAATTTAACTTAGAATGGAATCATCAGAAGTTATATAGCTGTTCTGTATTTACTTATAGTGACCTTTTTGGCTAATATTAGTAAGTTGTAACCTAAGTTGGCCAAAGTTTATTAGCAATATAGTTTTTGAAAGTTTAACTTTCAAGAGTTGCAAACTTTTTTCTAATCATGCTTATCTCTTCACTTAGGGCTAAAAGGAGGAGCAGGAGGTACTGATGGACAAGGAGGTACCTTCCGGTACACCTTTCATGGTGATCCTCATGCCACATTTGCAGCATTTTTCGGAGGTTCCAATCCCTTTGAAATTTTCTTTGGAAGACGAATGGCTGGTGGTAGAGATACTGAAGAAATGGAAATAGATGGAGATCCTTTCAGTGCCTTTGGCTTCAGTATGAATGGATATCCAAGAGACAGGAATTCTGTGGGGCCATCCCGCCTCAAACAGGATCCTCCAGTTATTCATGAACTTAGAGTATCACTTGAAGAAATATATAGTGGTTGTACCAAACGGATGAAGATTTCTCGAAAAAGGTTAAATTCTGATGGAAGGAGTTATAGATCTGAGGACAAAATTCTCACCATTGAGATTAAAAAAGGTTGGAAAGAAGGCACCAAAATTACTTTTCCAAGGGAAGGAGATGAAACACCAAATAGTATTCCAGCAGACATTGTTTTTATCATTAAAGACAAAGATCACCCAAAATTTAAAAGAGATGGATCAAATATAATTTATACTGCTAAAATTAGTTTACGGGAGGTAAGTTGGTAGGACCTAGGATTCTGAGACCAAATGGAATTATGCAGCTGATCTTAAGGAGTGCATCTAAATAATAACGGGCCAGCCTGGGGCTCGCTTGGGAGAGTGTGGTGCTGATGGAATCGGGGCCGTGGGTTTGGATCCCTGTATAGGGATGGCCAGTTATCTCACTGGGAAGAGCATGGTGCTGACAACACCAAGTCAAGGGTTAAGATCCCCTTACTGGTCACCTTTAAAAAAAAAAAAAAGAAAATCTAACATTATTTCAATCCTACACATTTTTTTTATAACAACTCTCTAAAGTAGTACTACTATATACCTCTTTTATGGATGAAATTATATTTTCTAAGTTTAGTTACTTATATTAACAATTTAAATGTCAATTTTTAGTGCTACCTAGATTATATACTATATATAAGGCCTAATATTGGGTTAACTCTACTCTGTTTTTACAGCGGTGTTTATGTGGTATGAGTAGTCTCATCATCTTAGTCCATGTATGAGATTTGTTCTAAAATTGATAATTTGGACCAATAATTATATAACCAAAAACAGCATAAAAGTAATTTATTATAGTTTATTATAAATTTACAATTTATAATGGTACTGCTTTAACATAGTTTTTATATGAGTTCTTATGTACACTGTTTCTCGAATTGGATTGTAATCCTGCAGGATTGTAACCCTGGCCATGTCAGTTCCCTGCTTAAAATTCTTGAATGGGAACTGGCCTGTTAGCTCGGTTGGAGCATGGTGTTATAATACCAGGGTCAAGGGTTCAGATCCCCATTCCAGCCAGCTGTAAAAATAAATAAATAAATAAATAATCTTAAATGGCTTTACATGGTCCCTACCATAGAGTCCATACTCTTTAGCATAAAAAAAGGTCATTTTAAATCTGATTTCTGCCCATAAATGTATATACATTTCCCTAAGTTTACCCTATTATTATCTTGTATATTTCTGTGTCATTGTTTGAGCAATACTTTATTGAATATCACTGTTTCTCACCTGGTCCCAGCACCTCCTACTGGTACAAAGCTTAGCTCTAGTATCCTATAGTCCCAGAAGGTAAGAGGGTAAGTTCTCTCACAAAAGACCTCAGCACATACTTCTGTGCCAACACTAATACTGTATCATAATTGCTAGTTTGCTTGTATGTTTCTGTGAGTTCCTTGTGCATTCCTTGAGGTGGGGTATGTGTTCATGGTCCCAGTCTGGTTCAGTATCTAGCAGGAACATGTGAAACATAGTAGATATTCAGTAAACATTTGTAGACTAAAACAAATGTATTTCTTGTCCTAACGTTTTCCAGAGAAGTAGGTATTTGCTACTATTCTGTTCTTTCTAGTCCTGAGTTCTGTCTCTTCTCCTATTCCAATTCCTGCATCTTGAATGTTGTAATAGCAACTTCAAACTATCCATTTCATTTCAGGTCAATGTGGAAGACATCCTTTACTTTTGTCTCTTTTTTCTTTCTTTCCCTTTTATAACAGGTCTGATTATGCATGTCTTGAAGGGATTTTCTAATGGGGAAAAAGTTTTATAAGTTTTATTGTTATTCTTTTAGAGGTTAAATTTTTACCTTAGTGGTATTATCCTTTACCACTTGGTAATATTTTTACTTAGATTTTTAAGTTTTGAAGTTTGTTAATTTTATTTTATTTGGTCCATTTTAGGCATTGTGTGGCTGCTCAATTAATGTGCCAACAATGGATGGAAGAAACATACCTATGTCAATAAATGATATAGTGAAACCTGGGATGAGGAGAAGAATTATTGGATATGGGCTGCCATTTCCAAAAAATCCTGACCAACGTGGTGACCTTCTAATAGAATTTGATGTGTCCTTCCCAGATACTATATCCTCATCATCCAAAGAAGTACTTAGGAAACATCTTCCTGCCTCATAGAACGAAGAACTTTGTTACCCATATTTTGTTAAGGCACTGAAAATATAAAAGGACTGGCAGTTTACTGATGTAGATGTGCATTCTGTATAAAGATGTGTAAATTCTTTTGAGGGTTCATTAAATTGCATGAATAGACACGGGTCAAATAAATAGGCAAAAGGGATTTTTACAGTTAGAGATGATGAGAAAACCACTCACCATATTTTATTCCTCCCAGATCAGAAATTTTTAGTATTTTGCTTATGTGTAAAAGTTGTTTCTGTGGAGTCAGTATATATATTTCTAATAAAGTACTAGACTATCCAAGTACTTTATTTCTTATACCTTTAAGTGATCAGTATGATAGCTTCCCATTTATAATGGAAATTAAAATTCTTAACTGAACTATACATGTAATACGTATTTCTAGAAGAGAAGAAAAACCCCAGTCATTTGGAAATGTGGTTATTATATTTAAATCCTCTTCTGAAATGCTGCTATAGGGTTGATATTAGCAAAAGAATATTCTGATGCATATATTTTACCATTTGGATTTTTAAAGTATGCTGTAGCATTTCTTAATAACATAGTTGTAATGTTCTTAAGGCAGACCTTTTCTTCATAAAAAAATTAATGGCAGTTTATCTCCTGTGGAAATCCCAATTGCCTGAATTACTGATATTTTAGTAATAGACTGTTTTTAAAATGCCATACATAATTTTATTCAAGTTGACTGTATATCTTAGACTTAATAAATTATAGGCTCATTTTGTTGTCCACTAGTTTAAAATAATTTGTTCAATAATAAATATGTTTTTAAAGGAATACTGTAACTTGGAATTAATTTTCCAATTACATAGTGTTCTGTAACTTACTCATAATATGCTATATGTACCTTATGTAATTTCCCTAAAAAGAATAAACTACCACTATGGTGTTAAACCAAAATATGGGGGAAAAAACACTAACTGCTGCTTATGGATAATGTTGCTACTACTTGTTATGCATATAAATATTCTACTTTTTCATATGTATAGATTGCATTGATTTCTTAGTTGTTTTAATTCTTAAAATATATTTACATTTAAAATTGTTTTGTTTTCTGTGTTATAACTGTAGTGAGAATGATGTTTTGAAACAAAGATTTTGGTTAAATAATTTTCAGGATGCCATATATATATATATACACACACACACACATACACACACACATACATACACACACACACATACATACATACACACACACACACACAAGATATACTGGGTTTTATCACCTTTTAGCAGAATATGAAATCTTTGAGAAATTCAGTATAAATAGGTTGTAGTAACCATATCCTTGATAGTTTCATTGAGATATAATTCACATACCAAAAAGTTTACCCTTTTGAAGTGCACAATTCAGTGGTCTTAATATATCCACAGAGTTGTACAATCAACACTTTCTGATTCCAGAATATTTTCATCACCCCCAAAAGACACCCTATATCCATTAGCAGTCACTCATTCCTCCTTTTCTCCCTTCCTCCAGCCCCTGGTGAACACTTAATCTGCTTTTTGTCTGAATGGATTTGTTTATTCTGGACATATATTAATGGAATCAAACAATATATGGCTTTTTTTGGTCTGGCTTCTTTCACTTCGCACAATATTTTTAAGATTCATCCATGTAGTATTATGTGTCAGTACTTAATCCCTTTTTATGGCAAATAATACTCCATTATGTGGATATACCATGTTTTATCTGTTTCAGTGTATGGGCATTTGGGTTATTTCCACTTTTTGGTTATTATGAATAATGTTGCTCTGAACATTTGTGTGCTAGTTTTTGTGTGGACATAGCTTTTCAATGCTTGTCAGTATATGCCTAAGAGTGGAATTGCTGGGAATAACCATATACTTTAGTTGCAAATGAAAAATGCTTGAAAAAATGCCAGAGAATTCAGCTAATCATACTTATCATTCTATCTAATTCATAAATGATTCCTTTATTATAACTTTGTTTCTCTGAATGACAGTTAAAACTCCCTAGGGAAGTGTGAACATCATGGAAATTTTCTCACACGTCTAAAGAGCTAGAGCTGAAAAGCATCAGTCAGAGTGGTGCATGTGGTTTCTATTTTAAGCCCACCATTTATTGTAATTTTCTTAAGCATTTTCTTTCAGGTGAAGAAAGGATTTATAGATTATATATATGGATAAAATTTGGATTAAAAGTGCTTTTTTAGTAGAGTATTATTCTTCTAGTACTGAAATAATAAATTTAGATAGCTATACAAAACAGCATACCAATATTTCTCTTAGAAGACAATGCCTTACCATGCAGGAAGTGCCCAATTTTTATTTGTTGAATGTTGAATTAAAAGTAATAAAAGTGGAGTTTTAGGTATTTTTTATTTATTTAAATTATGAGAATACTTTTTATTTTAAAATGTTCTCTTTAAACTCAACCAGGATATTGGATAGCTGGAATAGTTTTGAAGTACTGCACATCCCAGTAAGCTAACTAATAAAGATGTCTATCTGTCATTCCTACAAGAAAAACCACAAGTTGCTTACGTTAGAAAAACTATAGATCAAGGTCATTGATGGTCTGACAATTGAGGTGTTTTGTTTGGCTAGCTCGGTGATTTAAAAACTGTTTTTTAATTAGGATGTTTTTAGGCAAGGCATACACTCTTCTGTTGCCCCTTACTTACCATCGTATTGAATTACATAAAGCTGATTCACACATTTAGTTTATTTGCCATGGCTTCTGAAATCATCTGACCCCTACTTTAGCTCATCACACCTGCCTATTATTGGCCTTTCTTGGAGGCAAGGAGTTGAAAAGTGCTCATTTATTTTTAGGAAACTGAATAGTTATGGGTAAGATGAAATTAATATATGTGATTGGACTCAGTAAATGGCTTAGAAGTGACTACTCTATTCTCATATTTTAAGGACTGTTTACTTAACCTCACAGAGTTAAGGATAAACATCATCCTTAATCAAATAACAATTTTTATCCAGTAATGTGTAATGTAGTATTTTGCCTATATGTCTGGCTTTATATATATATATATATGGAGAATATGGAGAGAAAAGATGTGGCTTTTTACTTTTAAATAAAAGCTTAATTTATTAGATGAGAAATTTAAGTTTAATAAGTAGAAATTTATTCAATAAGGTTTAAAGGTGAAATATTTCAACCTTTTAAACATCTTTTTCCTGTGATACTTTTAGTTCATGAAATCATAAAGCTTTTGGAGCTGGAAGGAATTTTAGTGATTACATTTTCTAGATGAGGAGATAAACCCAGAAAGGCTAAGTGATTTGCCTGTGGTTAAAGAGCAAGCTTATAAAAGAATTCTGAGAATTCTTGTCTGTTTCTCAGTGCTGTTTTCCCCCAGTATGCCATTGATGTTCCCTGTTGCTAAATTTCCAAGACTAGGTCAAATTCTTTTCAAATTCATTTTCCTATTTCTTTGTGTAGTCTGTATAATTTAGCATATTTATTTTATGTATTTTTAGTCATTATGAACATATAAAGTTATAATGGTTGAAATTTTTGAACCATTAATTAAAAAAACAGGCTATTTTTTAAACAAGGAAATTAATAACAATAATAGTTCATAATTAGTATGTACCCATCATTAATTTAAAAAAAGGTATTGCAATGTTATTCTCAAAATAAGGCCACATCTGAGCTTTTACATGAGCAATATAAATGAAGATTTTAGCAAGCAAAAAGTACTATCCAATATATGTGAAATTATATAATTGTAAACAGAAAAGGACAGAGGGAATGAGGAAGAAAGGCAGAAACAACCTTGCAGATTTTACTGAGAAGAGTTTGTAATGAGTAATAACAAACAGAAGCTCTATAATCATTTGCAAATATAGTAATCCCTCCCAAGCTAAATTGTTTGAAACCTCTCTCTAGATGTTAGAATTCTGCTTTTTGTGAATGTAGTTCTTGAGTCCTTTTTTTTTTTTTTTTAAAGATGACCGGTAAGGGGATCCTAACCCTTGACTTGGTGTTGTCAGCACCACGCTCTCCCAAGTGAGCAACCGGCCATCCCTATATGGGATCCGAACCCATGGCCTTGGTGCTATCAGCACCACACTCTCCGGAGTGAGCCATGGGCCGGCCCCGAGTCATTCTTAATTGAGATAATTTTTAAAAGGGGAAATGAGATTGAAAAAGGAAAATGAGACTAAAGTGAATGGCAGAAGGTGAGAACTTTTGGATGTAGACTTAAGCATGAGAAATACAGCCAGAGGCAAGGAACTCTGCCGTTTCTGTTAAAGGGATGACATTGAAATGAATACCAGAAGTCTGGACAGGAAGAACTTCCACTGCATAAAGTTATAATGGAAGGTCCTGTATTAGAGAAGAGCTTGAGAAATATTTAGTTATTTAACTTAAATAAATGTACATTTTTTATCTCAAATATATATTGGACTGGGGATGGGAGGGGTTCAAGAGATGGAATTACTGAGAATCATAAGATCTGAAAAGCATTAAACATTTGGAATGAGGTTAGGCTTTCTTTTTTCTTAAATTGCCTTCTTGATACCCATATTATGTCTAACAAAGCAAAAATAAATTTGCAAGCATCTTATTGAAGCTGTGAAAATAGGAGATTCTGAAAAGTTTCTAGTTATCAAGGATGGTAAACCCCATAGTATTTATTATTACTAATTAAATATATAGACTATTATTCTCTTTAATACAATCTTCACTTTAGTGAGCCTAAAAACTGGATTTTTATGGTTCTGCCTAGAACTTTTTTTTCTACAGCAACGTAAATTCCTAATCATCTTCCTACCACAGTGCTTTCAGAAACATAACACTCTCAGATGGGGTAATTATATTTTACTGTGACTTTTATAAATTACATTCCCTTCCATATGAAGGCAACCTTGAATTTTGGCACTGCCAACTTCAGAGTAGTAATTACACAATAGGAGTAGTTACACATTTTATGCTTTTTTCCCAGAATATTTAATGCATAAATTTTGTAGAAAATTATTCAGAAGTTAAAATTGGATACCCCATAAATACATGTAATTATTATGTCAATTAAAAAATAGAAAAAGAAGTTAAATTGGAAACTAGGCTGATAATGGGGCCTTAGCATTATTTAAAAATTAGTTGCCACCTTACGGAGGTCTAGTTTCATAAAGTTTGAGGAGGGTATATAAAATTATATCATCTCTGTTTTTGCATCTAAAAAAAGGTAGATTGATACACTGCAAAATCTGTACAATATAAACTTTTATTATAGCATCAGAGTCATTTAACCAAAATAATGTAACTTAAGGTATATTAAATATTTCAGAATGGAATTTGGATATTTTTATTTACAGTTAGAACCTTGAAATGTTGAGTATGAGGAATTTCCTTCAGTTTTTGAATTAAAAAACAATGGCTTATTCAATATTATCAATAGATACAAGTCATCTTATTTAATAATTTGTCTTATTAAATGTGATGTGTTTGAATATTAAGAAGATCAGCCATTGGCCAGGAATTCTAATTTTGTGTTGCTGTGAGATTTTAAAACTTTACCAATCCTTTAGTGAATATAAAAAAATATATATATATTTTTTCCTTTTTGTCTCTCCACACGGGATCCGAACCCTCGGCGGTAGCACCGCCGCGCTCCCAAGCAGCGCACTCTCCAGTGCGCCACCGGGCGGCCCAAAAATATTTTATTTTGGGCCGGCCCAGTGGCGCACTGCTACAGTGCGCCGCTTGGGAGCGCGGCGGGGCTACCGCCCAGGGGTCCGACCCCGGGTGGGGGGG
>NW_007726515.1:539604-540831 GCF_000696425.1 Galeopterus variegatus
AAAAAAAAAAATTTTATTTTTTGACATGTATTTTTTTATAGTTATAATGGGATCAAATTATTTCAAGATCTATGTACAGATTAAAAAAAGAAATAGAGATCATATGGGCTATGTGATTCTCAATTTCTTTACATAGGCTTTTATTTTAATGTATTTTTTGTTATTATTAAACATGTTATACATATTTAAAAATGTATGTTATTGAATTAAAATATTTTCAAAAAAGTAAAGGCGCTAAGTCAAAGAGCAAAACGTAATTCTAATTAGCGAATGCAGTTAAGCTTAATATTAAAATACTTAAAATATTTAAAAATTACTATGAATATGTGATTATTCTGAAGAGTCTAAACCATGTATCTTATGTCTAGTTATATACTTTTTTTAACATTGTTATATACTTTTTTTTTAACAGATAAAATTGTATGTATTGTGTACAACATGATGTTTTGAAGTATATATACATAGTAGAATCTATTTATTAAAATTCAAAATAAAAACTACCTGCTTTTGATTTTAGTTTGTGAAATACTAACTTTATGAGAGTACAGTGCTTAGCACTTAGTTCATAACATTTTTTCAACTATGTAGCCTAATATATTTGTATAGTAATTTATAATTTTGTGAGGTGGTTATTACTACTTCATGTTGCAGATGGGGAAACAAAGATTCAGACATTCATAAGTCCTTTGTCCCAGGTCACACAGCTAGAAAAGATGCAACTGAGATTCAAGACCAGATTGTGATTTTTACCTGCCATTTCTACAATTCATGATTACATGATTTTATTTTATTTTATTTTATCATTTTTATTCGAAACAATAGATTATTTTTATTTTTATATTTTTAAAATTTTATTTTGTCGATATAAAATGCAGTTGATTATTGTAGTCCATTAACGAAACCTTCCTCCCTCCTCCCTCTCCCCCCTCCCACCCAACAATGTCCTTTCTGTACACTTATCATGTCAACTTCAAGGAATTGTAATTATGTCTTCTTCTCTCCCTCGTTTAGTTTCTCTTGTGTGTGTGTGAATTTATTTATTTATTTTTAGCTCCCACCAATAAGTGAGAACATCTGGTATTTCTCTTTCTGTGCCTGACTTGTTTCACTTAATATAATTCTCTCAAGGTCCATCCATGTTGTTGCAAATGGCAGTATTTCATTCGTTTTTATATCTGAGTAGTATTCCATTGTGTAGATATACCACATTTTCCGTATCCACTCATC
>NW_007726515.1:541922-542802 GCF_000696425.1 Galeopterus variegatus
AAGTGTCTTTCCTATGTTTTCTTTAAGAAGTTTTATTGTTTCAGGTTGCATATTTAATTCTTTAATCCATTTTGAGTTTACGTTAGTGTATAGTGAAAAGTATGGGTCTAATTTCATTCTCCTGCATATTGATATCCAGTTCTCCCAGCACCATTTGTTAAAGAGGCAGTCCCTTCCCTGGTGTATAGGCTTGGTGCCTTTGTCAAAGATCAGATGGCTGTAGGTGTGTGGGTTGATTTCTGGATTCTCTATTCTATTCCATTGATCAGTGTGTCTGTTTTTATGCCAGTACCATACTGTTTTGGTTATTATAGCTTTGTAGTATAGTGTAAAGTCAGGTAGTGTTATGCCTCCAGCTTTAGTTTTTTTGCTCAGCGTTGTTTTGGCTATGCGTGGTCGTTTGCTATTCCATATAAATGTCTGGATAGTTCTTTCCATTTCTGAGAAGAATGTCATTGGAATTTTGATGGGGGTTGCATTGAGTTTGTATATCACTTTGGGTAGTATGGACATTTTCGCTATGTTGATTCTTCCAATCCAAGAGCATGGGATATCTTTCCATCTTCTTGTATCCTCTCTAATTACTCTCAGGAGTGGTTTGTAGTTCTCATAGAGATTTTTCACATCCTTGGTTAACTCAATTCCTAAGTATTTTATTTTTTTGGTGGCTATTGTGAATGGGCAGGCTTTCTTGATTTCTCTTTCTGCATGTTCACTATTGGAGAATAGAAATGCTACTGATTTTTGTGTGTTGATTTTGTATCCTGCTACTGTGCTGAAATCATTTATCAACTCCAAGAGTTTTTTTGTAGAGGCTTTAGGCTGTTCGATGTATAGGATCATGTCATCTGCAAACAGGTATAGTTTGACTTCATCTTTT
>NW_007726515.1:543317-555043 GCF_000696425.1 Galeopterus variegatus
TTCCTAGCATTTTATTGATTATCGTTTGGTTGTCTTAGGTGTCATTTGTTCCTTGCTTTCTGTTTTGCTGTTTGTTTTCTGTGTTTTTTGGTTCCTTGGGTTGTAGATAGCCTTTTTGTTTGTTCGTCTTTTCTTAATGAATGCCATTTTTATTATACTAGTGGGTTTGGATTTTTCTTGGGTTTTTATGGCAGTGGTAGTTATTTTTCAGGAACCAAACCCAGTACTCCCTTGAGAATTTCTTGTAAGGGTGGTCATGCGGTGGTGAACTCCCACAGTTTTTGTTTGTCTGAGAAATATACTATTTGCCCTTCATTTTGGAAGGATAGCCTTGCAGGGTAGCGTATTCTTGGCTGGCAATCTCTGTCTTTTGGTATTTTGAATATATCATCCCATTTCTTTCTGGCTTTTAGGGTTTGTGATGAAAAGTCTGATGTTACCCTGATTGGGGCTCCCTTATAGGTCATTTGATGCTTCTCTCTTGCAGCTTTTAATATTCTCTTTGTCTTTGAGTTTTGCCAATTTGATTATAACATGTCTTGGAGAAGACCTTTTTGGGTTGAATACGTTTGGAGATCGTTGAGCTTCCTGGATCTGAAGATCTGTGATTTTTCCTATACCTGGGAATTTTTCTGCCATTATTTTTTTGAATATGTTTTCAGTGCAATTTCCTTTTTCCTCCCCTTCTGGAATACCCATTACTCAGATATTTGAGCGCTTAAGGTTGTCTAGTATCTCTCTCAGATTTTCTTTAATTTCTTTCATTCTTTTTTTCTTTTTTCATGTCTGCTTGTGTTATTTCATACAGCCCATCTTCAAGTTCAGAGGATCTCTCTTCAACTTCCGCAAGCCTGCTGGTTAAAGTCTCTGTTGTGTTTTTTATTTCACTGAATAATTTCTTCTGTTTGGCAAGTTCTGCTACCGTTTTTTTCAGGGCATTGATTTCCTTGTGCATTTCTTCTTTCAGGTCCTGTATACTTTTCCTTGTTTCACCATGCTGTCTAGCTGAGTTTTCTTGTATCTCACTCAGTTTCCTTAGAATTATCACTCGAAATTCCTTGTCAGTCATTTCAAGGGCTTCTTGCTCTATAGGATCTAGAGCTTGAGAGTTATTATCCTTTGGTGGTGTATTTTCTTGATTTTTCATATTTCTGGTATATTTTCTTTGATGTTTATTCATTATGGTAGGGGGTTTCACAGTCCACAGGTTTTACACTGTTGCTGTGGTTGCCAATTTGGTGTGGCTACCTCAGTGACTGCTCAGTTGGCCACTAGTGCCTTGTGTGTGTGGTTGCCTCGGGTCTTGGGCCTCTCCGTGGAGCCACCTCTCTGGTCCGCTTGGACTTGGCCGGGCTGCTGGATCACAGGGCAGTACCGCAGGGTGTGTGGTCTCTGCTGAGCTTCCACCTCCTGTGCTGGACTTCTCCCTGCTCCGTGTGCGCTAGGCCAGGCTTGGGATGGAGTCGGGTGGTGGCAGTGAGGCCTACCTGCTGCTGGATCGTGTGGCTGCGGCCCCCCCGCAGGGTGTGTGGACTCTACGGAGCTTCAATCTCCCCTGCTGATGTCTCTTTGCTCCATATGCATTGGGCCAGGCTGCTGGATCGCACGGCAGCAGTGTGGTCCCCTTGGAGTTCCCACCTCACCTGCTGGACGTCTCCCTGCTCTGAGCACACTAGGCCAGGCTGGGAATGGAGCAGGGGGCCCGCGGTGAAGCCTGCCTGCTGGATCATGCAGTGGCGGGCCCACAGGGTGTGTGGTTTCTGTGGAGCCTCTGTCTCCCCTACTGGACGTCTCCCCACTCTGTACGAACTGGGCTGGGCTGGGAATGGAGCCGGGTGGCAGCAGTGAAGCCTGTCTGCTGGATCGTATGACGGCAGCCCCACAGGGCATGTGGTCTCCGCAGAGCTTCCCCCTCCCCCGCTGGATGTCTCCCCATTCCGTATGCACTTGATGTTATGTTTTTATAGTTTAAATCAGTTGATTTGTGAGAGAGAGTGACACTAGGGACCGTCTATTCCGCCATCTTGACCGGAAGTCCCAAACACACTTTCTTTCTGAGAAAAATTTTAATAAGAGAACCTCCAGCTCACGGTCTTCTAGGCCCAGGGGCTCAAATGTCTCATTTATGCAGCAGCCTATTCCAGCTTCAAGAGTAGCTAGTGCTTCTACGTATAAATTCACACTTTGGTTTCTGGGGCTTCTGGTCCATGGTGTAGAGGCCGGCCTGCCTTCCTCCTCCAGGCCTGGCAGCCACGCACCAACACCTGCTCCTTCCAAGTCCCAGCAGTTAACCGTTAGAGCCCTGAAGAAGGCGGGGCAGGACTGCAAAGTTGCAGGGGCTGGGAAGTCCAAAGTCCAGGGAACACATCTGGTGAGGGCCTTGTTTTTGGTGGTGGCTAGTTTTTAAGGCTGGGATGTCCAAAGTCCATCTGGTGGTGGCAACAGTGACCCAGGGGTCTCACACTGTAAGATGGTGGAAGCAGGGAGAGCAGCAGAGAGAGCCATGATTACATGATTTTAAAGATGACAGTCCTCTTCATTTGTTCTGTGTTGAAAAACCAAACCAATCTCTCCATATCCACTAAATTCTTTAAGATAATAACTTTAGGAGATTGACAAAAACCACCAATCTATCTCAGTGAATGTATAGTGACAACTTCATTGTGATGCCTTACTTACATGAAGGCAATCATATGAGCTGTTATCAGTCAGGAAATTTTTTGTATAGGGTAATAGGCTAGATGTTGGGGACACAGATAAGAATAATCTTTAAAAGGCATTTATAAACTTGAGGATCAAGGACATATACATGAAGAGCAGGTCAGTGCAAATGGACCAAATGCCATCCACCTATGAGAAATGTGTTTTCAACCAGTTAGCAGTTGTTTCTGGGAAGATATCAGGGACAGAACCAGGAGTTGGGTTTTTTTCCCCTTATGTCTAAATAGTGTTAGTTTTATAACTACCAGATATATCTCTTTTCTTCTGCTTTGCATAAATGTGGGAAAGACAGTGGAAATTTATTATTTTGAATTAGTTTTGACTGATATGAAATAAAAATTCATGTCTCCTCTGTGCCAAGTTTTGTGTTAGATGTAACAGTGAATTTTTAACCAACATGATCCCTGCCCTCATAGAATTTTTTGGGGGTGCGCCTGGGGTCCTCCCGCAGACCCAGAAGGAGAAGGAGCTGACAGGATTCCCGCCGGTGTTGGGACCGAGGGATCTTGGGGAAAAGTGAGCCTGCTGCCCGCCAACCCAGCCCCGTGAAAGAGACACTCGGATGCGGCAGGGGTTCTGTCAGGGCAGTTCCACTTTATTGCCATTACACTGCAATTTATATAAGCAAGCAATTAGGGGCTTTCCATGAACTAACCAATCAATAAAAGGATCACACAGGCATGCATTTTGTACTAACATGTTGAGCATAGCGATCATGCAGGGTTCACAAGTGAGGAAATACTGGAGGACCAATAAAAACCTTTTGGAGCTATCTTGGGTTACGCCTTCCCTACTTCCCGTGGGCGTCATCTTCATCTTCCACCCATAGGCACCATGTAGCTCACAGATAATGTTTGCTCCTAAAAATGGGCCCAACAGAATTTATTATCTCTATCCTTTTAAAATTTGTTGAGGTTTGTTTTATGATCAGCATGTGGTCGATCCTGGAGAATATACCATGGGAACTTCATAAGAAATTATGTTCTGCTATTATTGGATGGAGTATTCTATGGATGTTGGTTAGGTCCAGTTGACTTATAGTGTTGTTAAAGATTTCCATTTTCTTGTTGATTTTCTGCCTAATTATACATTCATTATCGAGAGTGGGGTATTGAAGTATCCAACTAATGTTGTTAAATTGTCTATTTCTCACTTTATTTCTTTATATATTTTGGTGTTCTGTTGTTTGGTACATATATGTCTATAATTGTTATGTCTTCCTGATGGATTAATCCATTTATTATGATAAATATCATTGATCACTTTAACATTATAAAATGTCTCTCTTTATCTCTAGTGATTTTTTTTGTTTTAAAGTCTATTTTGTCTGATACTAGTAGTATTTTCACTAAGTGTTCTTATGGTTGCTGTTCACATGATAAATCTTTTCCATCTTTTTATTTTCAGTCTATTTGTATCTTTGAATCTAAATTGTGTATTCAATAGAGAGCCTAGAGTTGGAGCTTGTGTGTTTGTGTGTATTTTATCCAGTCTGACATTTTCTGCCTTTTGACTGGCTTAATCCATTCACATTTAAGGTTATTGATATACTTGGATTTATGTTTGCCATTTTACTTTTTTTCTTTTTAAATACTTTTTGCACCTCTATTCTTCCTTTATGGCTTTGTTTTGTGTAAAATGGCTATTTTCTAATGTAGCTTTTTAATATTTTTACTGATTTTGCTTCAAATTATTTCCTTAATGGTTGCTCTAGTGCTACAATATACATCTAAACTTGGTAGCCTTAACTTCTGATTTATATTAATTCCAGTGAGATATAGAAACATTATTCCTATATCTCTAAAAATAGAGCAAAAGCTCTTTTTTTTTGTTTGTTTTGGCAGCTGGCCAGTATGGGGACCTGAACCCTTGACCTTGATGTTATCATATAATTCTATTTTTACTTTCCTTTTTTGGTGATATTATTGCTATACATATTACATCTATAATTGCTATAAACCCCAAAATACATAGTTCTAATTATTTCTTTATGCAATTTTAAGTTTTTTAAAGAAGCTGAGAGAAGACAGCAAATATATATAGTTTTTATTATATTATCCTTCTTGTTGATCACTCTAGTTCTCTTTATTTGTTCTTGGGGATTTGCAGTTCCATCTGAAGTAATTTCTCCAATACAGCATTGCTCCCATCTGTCTCTTTTGTGCTGTTATTGGTAAATATACTACATTTCTTTGTTATATTCCCAACAATACATTATATACATATTGTTTTATATAATTTCTTTTTAAAACAGTTAAGAGAAGAAAGGAGAATATGTATTTATCCTGTCTTTTATACTCTTGGCCTTGGTGTTGTCAGCACCATGGTCTCCCAAGTGAAAAAAAAATCTATATATGTATAATTACACAATTACTTTTACCTGGGCTCTTTGTATGTTCATGTGGATTTGAATTACTGTCTGGGGTCACTTGCTTTTAGCCAGAAGAACTTCTGTTATTGTTTCTTATAAGGTGGGTCTGCTATAAACAACTTTCTTCAGTTTTTGTTTTCTGGAAATGTCTATTTTGTCTTCATTTTTGAAAGATAGCTTTGCTGGTTATAGGATTCCTGATTGGCATATTTTTTTTCTTTACGCACTTTGAATATATGTTGTCCCACTGCCTCTGGCCTCCATTGTTTCCAGATAGAAGTTAGCTGATCATTTTGGGATTCCTTTCTTAATGAGTTATTTATCTCTTGCTGCTTTCAAAATTTTCTCATTGTCTTTTGCTTTTGGCATTTTTTACTATGACATGTCTGTCTGTGGATCTCATTGCACTTTTGCTATGTGGAGTTTGTTGAATTTTCTGGATATCTAGATTAATGTTTTTCAACAAATTTGGGAAGTTTTCAGTTTTTATTTCTTCAGACTTTTCTGCTCCTCTCTCTCTCTCCTCTCCTGATAATCTCCTCTGGTACTCTAGTTTTGCATATATTATTGTGCTTAATGGTGTTCCACATTTCTCTGAGGCTCTGTTCAGTTTTCTTCACTTTTTTCTCTTTATTCTTTAGAGTACATAATCTTTATCAATCTATCTCCAAGCTCATTAATTTTTTTCTGCCAGTTCAAATCTACTGCTGATCCCATGTAGTTAATTTATCATTTCAGTTGTCCTCTCAGCTCTAGAATTTCCATTTAGTTTTTTTTTTTATAAATTCTATCTCCTTATTGATATTATTTGATGAGACATTGTCAACATATCTTCCATTAATCAGGGTTTCCTTTAGTTGTTTGGACATATTTATAATGGCTCCTTTAAATCTTTGTTAAATTCAACATCTGGCCAATTCATCGGCAATTTATGTTACCTTCTTTTTTTCCAGTATACGGGTCATACTTTTTAAACAGGTAACATATTGTAGCAACTCTGGGAATGTTATTTACTTGTTTAGGGACTGGATGGATTCCTTAGTGAAGTGTATTTTCCCTTGATAATGTGAAGCCTCTGATGTTGCTTTTCAGGGGACACAGTTTAGGGAATATCCACAATCACCCTGGGATGACAGTGGTTTTGACAAGGCACTCTTTGTCTCTTCTCTAACCACACCCAGATATTAAGCTTCACTAATTGGTGAGTGATTGTTCTACTGTTTTCAACAATGCCCTGGGGCATAAATTGCTCCACAAACAGCAAGTTTGTACTCCTTTGAAGGGATAATTCTGAAATTTTGTTTGAGATTTGTTCTAACCCCAGGAGGGTTCCTCCCAGCTGTCTCTTTCTTCTTATATCTTTGAAAACGAGTTTTGGTGGTAAGGACAATAGTGCCCTTCTGAGTGACGCTCTGCCTTAGGAGCTGAGTGCTGGGGCAGGGATTGGCAGCAGCTCCAGGTCTCTTCAGTTTGTCTCTCCCAGCATGGAACCTCTGGCTCATGAGCCAGGATAAGGGCACTGAGGGCTCTAGTATTCTCAGCAGTGCTGATCATCCATCCCACATGTGAGAATGGAAGAAAGGATCCCCCAGCTCTCCCCGACACTCACCTGTAACTTATCCTCAGCAATAGATAGCTGGGGCAGGATGAGAAATGCTTATGTCCTACCCTTCTGAGGAAGATAACCCTCTAACTGGGTTATAATTCTTCTGACTGGAGAAATGGGGTATTCTTGGCTGTGGCAGTCTAGAATTCCCATCTTACTGAGTTGGAAGAAGAAGAAATGGAGTTGATCTTGGTTCATATACAACAGACTATCAACGTTCTTACCAAATTTTAGTAGATTTTCTGGAATAAATGTTTCTTCATTTGTTGTATGCCCTTAGAATAATTTCCAGAGACTTTAAATGGCTGCTTTTTTTTTCTTTCTTTCTTTTTTTTTTTACCTTTTTGTCTTTTTTCGTGACCGGCAACGGATCGCAACCCTCAGTGTCGCGCCCGTACCGGACCGGGACCGGCTATGAGATCGCAACCCTCGGTGTTGCTCCCGCACCTCGCTCAGCCAGTGAGTGGCCGGTCTGTATGTGGGATCCGAACCCTTGGCGGGAGAGCCGCCGCACTTCCCAAGCGGCGCACTGTAGCAGTGCACCACCGGGCCGGCCCTAAATGGCTGCTTTTAAAAATAATTTTTACCAGTTTCATTGGGCAGTGGCCCCGCCTAACTCTTCATTTTGTCTCATTCCTGAGCCCCACAGAATTGAAATGCTAACAGAAAAAAATTTGCCTTTTGAAGGGCTGATAGGTAAGTCAACTATAATATTTTTAAATTGTTCATATTTATGTAATTATTCAATTGCCTAAACTAGTAATAATGTGTTTTAACAAATGCATTTGGAGAAAGAGGATCTTTTTTTTTAAATGAGCAATGTTTTTGTTTACTTCTGAAGTAAAGTACATAGTGAAATAGTACTAGAAAGTGGTCTATTTAAAATATGACCTACTAAAGATAGAAAGCAAAGTGATATGGTGGAAAGAATACTGTTAGCAGTAAAGTTTTGCCAATAACTTAACATTTGTGACCTTGGGCAGATTGTTTAACCTCACTGCCTTAACTTTTCCTCATTGGTAAAGTAAAATATTTAATAAGCTAATATCTAAGTCTTAGGTAGCATGAAAACATCGTATTCCCAACAAGGAGTTATATAGAATGATGACTTTAAAAAAAAAATTTTTTTTTAAATGGAATTCATGGTATCTGATGATGATTTTATTTTTAATTAAAATTTCTATGAATCAAAATAAAATCAAATTGGCCGGCCCAGTGGCGCACTGGATAGTGCGCCGCTTGGGAAGCACGGCGGCGCTCCCGCCCGAGGGTTTGGATCCCACATACAGACCGGTTCCCACTCACTGGCTGAGCGAGGCGTGGGAGCAACACCGAGGTTTGCAATCCCGTTGCCGGTCCCTGGTCCGGTACGGGGGCAACACTGAGGGTTGCAATCCGTTGCCGGACACGGAAAAAAAAGACAAAAAAAAAAAAAAAAAAAAAAAAAAAAAATACCTTTGAAACAACAAAAAGTCTGTCAGCCTAATTTTTAATAGAGAAAACATGGAAGTTAAAAGACAGTGGAATAACACCTTTAAAGAGCTAAAGGGCAAAAAAAATGGCCAAGATAGAACGCTACACTTAGTGAAAGTTTCCTGCAAAAGTAAAAGTGAAATCAAGATGTTTGTAGACAAAAACAGACTATTTCATCAGCCAACCCACATTTAAAGAAAAACTAAAAAAATACTTTTCTGCCTTAGAGAAAATGATCATAAATAGAATTTCAAAAATGTAAGAAAGACTTAAGAGCCTTGGAAAGGGTGAAAGAATATTGATTATGTTAAGCAACAATAATAATGTTTTGTGGGGTTTATAACATAGAAGTAAGAGAGCATGAGAGACTAAAGGAATAAACGTAGTTAACCTCTTTTAAAGGGAGTCTTGCATTATTTGTGAAGTGGTGAATCAAGGGAGAAAATTGTAATATCTTCATATATAAAAAAATCACTAAAGTGGAATTAAAAAATGTATACATAAAAATCTCATGAAAGACATAAAATAGAATAATAGAAATAATCTAAAAGAAGGCTGGAAAGGAGAAATAAAGAATGGATGAGACAAATAGAAAGATGATAGCCTAAGCCCAACTATTTTATTCAATGTAAATAGACTAAACACTTCAGTTAAAATACAGATTCAACTACATGCTGTTTACAAGAGTTTTTTCTTAGGGAAAAGGCACAGATAAGTTGAGAGTAAAATGATGGAAATATGTATACTATGGAAAGACTAACCAAAAGAAAGTTACATCGATATTATACAACAGGTTTTAGGTTAAGACAAAGTGGAACATTTTATATTGATAAAAGGTTGAATTCAACAGGAAGATGTAATACTCCAATATTTGTATGCATCTAATAACATGGCTTCAAAATGCATAAAGCAAAACTTGACAGACTAATAGAAATAGACGAATCCACAATCACAGTTGAAGATTTTTACAAACTTCTTTCAGTATGTGAGAAAATAGAAAACAAAAATCAGTAAGAATGTAAAAGATTCAAATAACATGATTTATTGGCATGATTAATTAGTGACCTAATTAACACTTATAGAATGCTACATCCAATAATTGCAGAATATACCTTTTTTTTATTACACAGAATATTTGCTAAAGTGTAAAGTATGATCCATCCAGTAATAACACAAATCTCAACAAATTTCAAAGGGTTGAAATCATACTAAATTTGTGTTCTGACCTCAGTGGCATTAAAAACTATAAAACAACTGAAAGATAACTACAAAATCCCCAAATATGTGAAAATTAAGCAATACACTTCTAAACAAACTATGGGCCAAAGAAGAAAAATCACAAGGGAAATTAAAAAGTATTTTGAACTGAACTAAAATGAAAACGAAACATATTAAAACTTGTGGGATTCAGCTTACAGCAGTGCTTAGAGAAGAATAGAAGGAAATGAATAGTTTTAAATGCTTATATTAGAAAAATAAATTTGGAAATTAATGATTTAAATGTCTGTCTCAAGGGGCTAGAAGAAGAGAAAATTAAACCTAAAGAGATTAGATGTAGGCATATTTATCAGAATGCAACAGCTTTTAAAACACTTCCAAAAATTCTCAGTACTATTTGTGCCTCTAAGAATAAAACAGTGATAGGATTTTAGAGCTGTAAAGAGCCTAAAGATCATCTAGTCACTAAATAGTTAAAAATCCTGATTTTTATAAAGGTAAAAATTGAGACCCAAAGAAGTAAAATAAATCAATATTTCCTGAGTTCCTCAAATATGCTCGTCATTTTTCACATATTATTTATCATACTAACCCATTGAGGCAGTTATTTTTCCATTTCTCTCAATGAGGATATTGAGATTTAAATAATTTCTGTAATTTCTCAGAAGTCTAACTAGTACGGGATAGAGCTAGGATTCCAACACAGGTCTCCTTAAATTCAAAGCCCACATCCTTCCTGCTATAAGATACGAAATGGTTTAACTAGACTCTATAATGAAGTCTAGGACTGAAGTCCCTTTCTCCCAGTCTGTTTTTCCTCTACAAAAGTGCAAGAATTGTACCATAATGTCCTGTTGCAGTTTTCTTTGTGGCATTCTCTCACATACAGTTGACTGAGTCAGATAAAACTATCATTGATCGAGTGTGCAATATTTTTTTCTCTGATAGAGTATAAAGCTGTGTTGCCCAAGGCTTTAATTAAGATTGTTTAAGCTAACTATTAAATTCTATAATAAACTTTGGCATTTTCATCTAATTTCTGTGGGCAGATAAATTTGAAGCTGCCAAAACCTGTTCTTGAAAATGCAAATTGTTAAAACAACATAAAGATTTCTTAATTTTTCCCCTTGCAATTCCCTGATATCTGCTCACAATACAAGGTCCAGGTCTGCTATACCCAATCAACCTAAATTCTCAGTATGTTTCTAGAAATGCTTATTTCACATTGTTGTTTGATAAAACACAACCAACAAATCTGTGTAATGCCTGTCATATATAAGACTGCTAAACTCTCTGAGCTAAAGGTAAGTAGCATACCACCTCTGTCCTCTTAAGCACCCATCTAAACAGAGAAAGATGTGTCTGCAGTTAAATATGACACAGTTGGATAAGTAGGATAATGTAGTGTTAGGCAAGTACTATGTCAGCCAAAGGGAGAAAGTGATTTGTTGTGATTCTGTGAGTCAGAAAAGACCTCCAGAGGAAGCGATGTTTGTACTGAGGCTAGAAGGACTAGGAGCTCTTCATCTCTAGATCTGGGAAAGGGGAGGTGGGGGTACTTGGATTATCCAGAGACCAGCAGTTCCTGAATGTAGGTAGACTATAGTTTAGTGACAGGGCATTGTGGAACATGAGGCAAGAAATCACTGAGCAAAAAAAACAAAAACAAAAACAAAAACAAAAAACTGGAGGCATAACACTACTTGACTTTAAACTATATTACAAAGCTATAATAACCAAAACAGTATGGTACTGGCATAAAAACAGAAGATATAAGTGTTCCCCAATGTTCATTGCAGCACTCTTTACAATAGCCAAGAGTTGGAACCAGCCCAAAACAGACACACTGATCAATGGAATAGAATAGAGAATCCAGAAATCAACCCACAAACCCACAGCCATCTGATCTTTGACAAAGGCACCAAGCCTATTCACTGGGGAAGGGACTGCCTCTTTAGCAAATGGTGCTGGGAGAACTGGATATCAATATGCAGGTGAATGAAACTATACCCATACCTTTCACCATACACTAAAGTCAACTCAAAATGGATTAAAGAATTAAATATACACACTAAAACAATAAAACTTCTTAAAGAAAACGTAGGAGAGACACTTCAGGAAATAGGTCTGGACACAGACTTAATGAATAAGACCCCAAAAGCATGGGCAACCAAAGGAAAAATAAACAAATGGGATTATATCAAACTAAAGAGCTTCTGCACAGCAAGAGAAACAATTAACAGAGTTAAAAGACAACCAACAGAGTGGGAGAAAATATTTGCAAAGTATACATCTGACAAAGGATTAATATCCAGAATATACAAGGAACTCAAACAA